>NC_091214.1:13775300-13928594 GCF_040958095.1 Procambarus clarkii
ATAAGTTTCGATGTGACCTCTTTATTCACTAAAGTTCCTGTTGATGATCTGTTAGAATTTCTACGTGAGGAACTGCCTAAATATAATTTGAGCTTGCAGACCAATAAAGTATTGGAACTTATTAAATTGTGTATAAAAGACAATTATTTTAGTTTTAATGGAAAATTTTTCAAACAAACATTTGGTATGGCGATGGGCAATCCCTGTCCCCAGTTTTAACCAATTTGTATATGGAATTCTTTGAAACAAAAATCTTATCCAGGATTATCCCGGCTAATGTAGTTTGGTTTAGGTATGTTGATGATATTTTGTGCTTATGGCCGTGCAACAAAGACCAGATAGTTTTTCTTAATGAATTTAATTCTTCGGTACCTTCAATAAAATTCACTTGTGAGACTGAGGAGAATGGTACTCTTCCGTTTTTGGACATTATGATTCATAGAGTCACTAGAAAGTTCAAATTGAATGTGTATAGGAAACCTACCAACGTGGGGTCGTATGTTCATTTTTATTCGAATCATCATAGTAAAGTTAAACAGGCAGTATTTTCAGGAATGTTTCTACGAGCTTTGAGGATTTGCAGCCCTGAGTTTTTTGATGAAGAGATTGCTAAAATATATGAAATTGGGAAGAGTTTACAATATCCTAAGAGGTTTTTGGATTTTTCGTTTGTACAAGCCAAGCGTACGTTTTATAATCACGTCCCTAAGGCGAAACCAAAAATTATTAACTCATTGGTGGTACCTTATGCGAGTGGACTTGAAAAATTGTCTCTGATTTTTAAGAAACTTAATATAAATTTGGTGTTCACTAATAGTACGATCAAATCCAATTTAATAAAAAACTCACCTGATACAGCAGGTTGTGTGTATTCGATTCCCTGCAATGATTGTGATTCTGTGTACCTTGGACAAACAGGAAAGTCCTTACAATTGCGGTTGTCACAACACGCTTATAGTATTAGAACTGCCCAAACGTCTAATGCATTGTATCTACATACGAGTTTATGCGATCACAATATTAACTGGAATGGGGCAAAAAGCATTACCAATTGTGGGGATTTCGTGGAAAGGAATTTGATTGAGTCTGCTCTAATCAGTCAGTGTCCAAATCTTCTTAATGTTAGTACTGGAATGTACAAACTTGATCCATTTTTAAGTTATAATATTGCACAACAATTTAAGAAACAACTCTGACAGAGAGGCTTACAATGTCTCATTATAATTGTATATTCATATATTGTGTGTTCATGAGGCTTTTCTTTAATCTTTATTCCTTATTCTCTGACCGCTTAATCCTCTTTGACCATTCTAAAGCTAAGCTATACCTGTTTTTGGTTAATTACACCTGACCAACCCTAGGGATGGGTTGGTCAGGTGTCGGCCTATATATCCTCCCCCTTCTCCCTTCTCCTTAGTCAGTCTGGTGTTGACAAAGGCTTTAACAAAGCCGAAACGTTCACCTCATTTCATATTTCTCTGTGGATTTTCCGCATATAATATATATATATATATATATATATATATATATATATATATATATTATATATATATTATATATTATATATATATATATATATGTCGTACCTAATAGCCAGAACGCACTTCTGAGCCTACTATTCAAGGCCCGATTTGCCTAATAAGCCAAGTTTTCATGAATTAATGTTTTTTCGTCTACCTAACCTACCTAACCTAACCTAACCTAGCTTTTTTTGGCTACCTAACCTAACCTTACCTATAAATATAGGTTAGGTTAGGTTAGGTAGGGTTGGTTAGGTTCGGTCATATATCTACGTTAATTTTAACTCCAATAAAAAAAAATTGACCTCATACATAGAGAAAAGGGTTGCTTTATCATTTCATAAGAAAAAAATTATAGTAAATATATTAATTCAGGAAAACTTGGCTTATTAGGCAAATCGGGCATTGAATAGTAGGCTGAGAAGTGAGTTCTGGCTACTAGGTACGACATATATATATATATATATATATATATATATATATATATATATATATATATATATATATATATATATATATATATATATATATATATAAAATATAGGGAAGGGAGTACCACCTCTAGCTGGAAGAAGGGGGACCCATAGCCTCGGAAAACCACGCTTAACGCATTAGAGGGAATGTTTAGATCTCCTCCAATACAGTTTCTGTGTGCTTTTCTCCTACCACCCCCTTCCTTTTTTATTTTTTGTGCTTTATTATGCATTTGATGGTTACAAGATATACATGGGTTGATACAAAAATAATATTGCAAAAAGGTGATTAAAGGTTATGGACAAATATATATATATATATATATATATATATATATATATATATATATATATATATATTATATTATATATATATTTATATTTAATGTATACATCAATGATTTGCCAAATGTTTCTAACATTCTTAAGCATACACTATTTGCTGACGATACTACCGTCATTTATTCTGACTCCAACCCCCACACACACTAAATAATATTGTAAATAATGAATTAAAAAAGTCATTCATGGATGTCAACCAACAAACTCACACTAAACATAGAAAAAACCTACTGCATTTTAATTGGAAGTAAATCATCAAATCAAATTCAACTTAAAATAAACATTGTAATATCAGCAATAAAACTGAGCGACTGTTCCTTGGCTTATACATAGACAAAAGACTGAACTTCTACATCCACATACAACACACAGCCAAAACAATTTAGAAAAACGGTCGGTACACTCTATAAAATCAGATGATATGTTCTCCTCTTTGCATCCCCATCATTATACTACTCGCTAATCTATCCTCCCCCTATCCTACATACGGAATCTGTGCATGGGTTCAACCCCTGCAAATTACCTCAGGCCCATCATCAATCAGCAAATATCTGCTATCAGAACTATAACAGACTCAGTCTTCAGACAACACACAGCCCATCTGTTGAAGTCCCATGACATGCTAAACATACACTCACTCCACACATTCTCAGGTGCGATTTACATATACAAAAACCTTGTTCCTAAATGCTAATCTTCATCTGAAACTTTTCGTTGATAAGTGTAATAGAACACATGAGCACCACACCAGAAATAAATATCTCTTTAATTTCCCCAGAATCAAACAAAATCTGTTCATTAAGGACCTGCCCAAAACGCTATTCGTGTTAGTGGCGTTACAGAAATGTAAAAATACCAATTTTATGTAATCTCACAAACCCATTGTACCTTCTGTAAACAAAAATTATTATTATTATTATTATTATGTACTCTGCCCGAAATGTTATGCGTTTTAGTGACGTTACAAGAATGTAAAAAATCCAATTCATGTAATCCCACAACTGCATTGTACTTTCTTGCAAATAAATAAATAAATAAATATATAAATATAAAATAATAAAAACCAATATTGATACTGATTGTTATTTATACGTAACTACTATATACTTACATGTCTCTTCACTCATGGCACACCGAAGCCTACATGCTCTCAGATATATTGCTTTATTATTTAGAGATTCGAGATTCACAAATAAAGATTGTATATATTATTAGAAATTCAGAGTTTACATCTTTTTTTGATTCCAACACAAAAACTATATCTTTGAGACGGTTCATGCAGAGATTATGTCAGAAAAATTATATTTCTCGCGTTTTATATTAATATCATCATTATAGTGTGTAAATATTGTTATGACTCCAGGTAGCCTGAAAAATGAGTCTACCCTGTGAGAGTTATTCAGCAAACCAGACCAACTGAGAGGTCAAAGAAAATATAGACATGTGATTATATATTAAATACTTGGCTAGGGTTAATGAAGAGTTTAAAAGCATAGGCAGAGAATACATATGTAAATAAATGACTTCACATGAGATGTCGAGTTTGTTGGCAAAGTATGAGACTCACTGCAGACAACTTGACCTCACTCGAGCAACAGAAGTCGTGAGAGGAGGTTGCATTGTCTTTGTGTTCCTGACAGTAATGGATGAACCTCTAATTTTGTACTCCGTCAAGAGGAGGGGACCAGTCAGGCGCTCGTGTATGAAGTCTGGGAACAACTTAGTGCTCGATTCAGGACCAGGAGAGGCTGGTGAAGCAGTTTACTAGCGATTTTGTGGGCGATGGAGATCGCCAATGTCGGAGACCGGGACCTGAACCTGCCCTGCGCCAGATAAAATTCTGTGGTAAGGCTGCTTAACCAGTTGCTAGTGATTGCCTGCAGTTGATCGTGTGCCCAGCAATCGTGGCAAGTGTTTATACGTATATTTTATTAAGGCAGTAAGCTTAAATAAGAGAGTAAAGACGAGGCAACCAGCTGGAGGAGGCAGTGACACGTCCACTCTCCCTGGAGGCCAGTGGCTGACTGAGGAAGGCGGCGGTGGCTGCTAGCGAGGGTAGAGCATGGAATCACCCAAACGGGGGAGTTCCCTTCGCGACGTGTGAGAGTTTAAAGAGATGTCGAGTGAAGGAGAATTATTGTGTGTAAATACATTTAGTTATACTTAAGAAGGGAAATATTTTAATTGGCATGTCAATGAAAATTGCAGGTTTGTTGGAGGAGAAGTTGATGGAACGTGGAGGTCAGTGGAGAAGTTAACGGATAGAAACTTCAAGGCTGTAGAAGTGAATGCCGAACTCTGTGGAAGAGCAGAGCCCCCCATAGTGAAGAGTGGACCTCAATCTGTGACGAGGAGCAGTGAAGTGAAGTTTCACGTGCTTCTGTGGAATCAGTGGTGGAGAATCACTGGTGTTCGAGGAAAACTTCATTGACGACCAGACCACACACTAGAATGTGAAGGGACGACGACGTTTCGGTCCGTCCTGGAACATTCTCAAGTCGATTGTCTATATCGACTTGAGAATGGTCCAGGACGGACCGAAACGTCGACATCCCGTCACATTCTAGTGTGTGGTTTGGTCATCATACTTTAGCCACGTTATTGTGACTCATCGCCTGCAAAACTTCATTGTGTAGCAGTCTGGGAGGGCTGCAGAAGATCCTCACAGACAATTCTGGGAGAACCTAGAGATATACAGAGTAGTGAGCCTCTAGATGCGAGCAGAGGTTCATGGTGACTACTCATAATGTATTAGGAGAGTGCTTGAATGTCATTGGCGTGCAAGACGCAGTGGGAGATTGACCATTTGTTTGGGTTGAGGAATTTCTATGCAGATGTCTCTATTGTTACAGCCATAGGCTGAGTTATATATATGTTAGGGCTGATTGTATAGTATTATTATGAAAAGAGTGAACCCCACTTGGTGAGGGGGTAATTAGTGGCTAGCCAGGAGTTGGGCAACCACTTGATATGGACAGCTGGTGAAGCCAAGATAGGGTATTGGATCGCAACCAGATTGTAGTAGCTTAGAGTGTTTTTATGCCAATATTTTTGTTTCTTTTATGTAGTGTACTTTACGTGTTCTTTGTTTATTAAATGTGTATAGTTAACATGTGTTTGCCCTTGTCCTGTGTCAGAGTTCACTCCCTTCCAACCTGTAGTTGGGGTCGTCCCACGGGTCTTAGCCCCTCAGTACCGGGCGCCACTGCTCGCCCTTGGGCTCCCCCAGTCAACTAAGGGCTGCCCTTATACACCCCTAGCGAGTGGGGAGGTTCAAGCTTCTTATAACTTACTTAAACCTGCCTGTCCTGACACTGGGACATTTTCTCTTGCTTTATCTGGTCTGTCCTGAGGTCGCCAGCTGGGTGTTTATACTCGTGTCCCAGCAACACGTCAGTGGCCTCATTAATTATCTTGGCTAAGGATGCAATGACACATGCAGTGCAAGGTGTCACTACTGGTCTCATAAATATATAATATATATATAGCCCTAGAGAATGGAGGCTCACTTAAACTCCTCAGTTAGTTTAAAAGTTTACTGAAGAAAAACATATATGCATATATAAATGGCATAAAGAAATGTCTATGTTTGGAATCATCTGCTGGCGGCAACACGGTCAGCTGACTGGGTCCACTCCTCCAGCGCGGGCACACACCTCGCGCCTCTGGCAGCACGATCAGCTGACGGCTCTAGCTGTCAGAATGTCGTGATTTTCCCACGCCTCTAGCAAGGCGATCAGCTGGACGTTTCAGAGTACGTTGGTGGCTCCTTGCACACCAACTACCCTTCCAGGATCACTAACATCCCCGCCTTAATGATCACCCACACCAACTCATGCCTAAATGAGTTTTTGGCTCCTAGCCTAACGTCCTGTCACTTAGACAATAAAATGATGAGTGGAAATATTCCCAACATATAAAATACTCTAAATCGCCTAGCTCAAAAGGGGTAAGGGAGGGACAATTATCTACCTTATTTCACTCCAACCACGAAGCTGACTCGTCCTCTATTGAGGGATGTTGAGGTTCCTGGTTCTGGCGTCTGCTCTGTCGACGACTAGTTCCCACCACACACACAGGTTCCTCCGTCGCCTTCGTGGTAACGCATCTTCACCGTGCTGACTCCCAACAGGTACTGCCTTCCTCCTCCTCTTCTCTGGGGTACTGGAGACAGGTACCTCCGTCGTCCTCCTCCATTCTCACTGGCACTGCAAACACCTCGCAGTCCCGCACAGCTTCCTCTCGCCTCACTGCCAGTAGATTTGGACCCGGCCCTAACTTCTCGCTTGATGTGTAAGACGTGGTCCTCTAGTGGTCGTCCCAGACGTCACCAGCCCAACGTTCCCTCTGCTGCAGACTCTTAATAGAGCTCTTGGCTCTCTCATCAGGTCCGTCCTTGCCTCTGGGCACTCCACGGAAGTTGGATGGCTTTTCCGACTGTCTGCAGAATCAAAGCGGAGCTTAAATCTACGAGTAAGGGCTCTCTAGGTCCGGAGCTCGCTCGAGCGCCTCTCCCTTCTATGACGGCTCGTGATGTACTGTCTTCCCGCCCCAGGCGCCAGCCGCCCCGGGCCCTCCGCCTCATGACGTCACACCGCCCGAGGGCTCTCGTCATTGGTCACTTCAGGCACGTGACCTCACCTGGCCAATCACGTGCTGGGAAGCGTCAGGACGTCTTGGCGGGAAACAGGATGACTCGACACCGTCCTGTGCCTCAAAAGGCGTAAGCCCCTTGCATTATCAAACTTAGCTGGCCACTTTACAGCCAGCTTAATCACGCTCCACGCTTTCCCATACATGAAAATGTTCCCTGAACATCCGAGAACACTTAGGCTATGGAGATATGACTCTTCTAATCTGGGAAGGAAGAAATACAGGGGTGGACACCGTCACACCTGGTGAGGTTTCCCAGAAAGCAGAAGGGAAGGGGGGGGGGGGGGTGTGGGAAGAGGGAGAGAGAGAAAGGATCACAGCTGTGGATAGGGTGATAGAAAATATTGATTTACAAAAGGGGAACTGAGAAGATCATTCCAGACAAAGAGAGAGTGGGGAGTCACGGGGCTCAAGTAGCGTGTGTGTGCACAGAACAAGGCCAGTGTTACAGCTGCACCCCTAGATATGTGATGATGAACCCCTTTCCAAGATCAAGAGGCGTGCAGGGTGATCTGAGAAATTTCAAGCACTCCACAGTTTATTGTTGGTCGACCGACGGTAGGGGGAGTGTGGCTGCCAAGGTTGGTTGTCTGTTCTGGCAGAGAGTGGTTGGGGGACGTTGTCCACCTGTACACGAGCAACAGTCTGGTGCAGCAGCCAGAGCTCTCTTTGGAGGTTTAAGCCCCATAAGCCCCAACCCTCTCAGGCGGTCCAGGACAAGATATTGAGGACCTGTCCGGGAGATTGGATTAACACACCCTCAGTTTGAGTCCAGGAGGTTGGACTAATACATCCATTGTGGCAGCTGTGTGGGCTACCTATTATTAGCCTGTGTGACCACAGGTATATTCTCTCTCTCTCTTGGGAAGACTCACAGGACAGGATGGAGAAGGTGCAAGCGTTTGTAGAGTCTGGCAAGCCTGAGGACTTGGAAGGTTGCACCAAGGAGCAGTTGAAGCAGATAGCAGAGAAATGTGGCATCAGGGTGAAGGCATCTAAAGTGGCTGGAGTGAAGGATGAGATCCTTAGACAGCTGAGGGCTAAGAGTTAAGCGGCAAAACAAGGAGCCCAGAAAGGAGCTGGAAGTGGAAAGGAGGATGATGGACAAGATGACGTGAGGTCCCAAGGATCAAGTAGGAGTAATCGCAGTAGCAGGAGTAGCAGAAACAGGAGCTTGGAAAGATTCCAGCTAGAGCTTCAAATGCAACAACAACGTGAGGAGAGACAGTTCCAACTGGAAAAGTTAAAATTAGAACTTCAGATAAAACCTGAGGTAGAAAAAGAGAAAATCAGACTGGTGGTAGAAAAGTTAAAGGAGAAAACCAGACTGGAGATAGAAAAAGAGAGAACCAGAATAAGAGAACTGGAGTTGGAACAGGAGAAAGAAAAAGAGAAAACCAGGGTAAGAGAACTGGAGTTAGAACAAGAGAAGGAAAAAGAGAAAGCCCAAGTCGAAAGGGAAAAAGAGAGATCAAAACAAATACAGATAGAAGAAAATAAAACTTTGGCTGAGCAAAGGATTGAACAGTCACTTATCAAGACTATTCAACAAATGTGACAACTGGTTAGGAACTAACCCAGTTGACATTTCCAGACTAAGAATTTCCACAAAGGTGGCTAGCTAAAAATATGACCATGTAAAGGATATAATCGAGTCTTATTGAAACATACTCTTTGTCAGTCATACTGAGTCAGACGAATTAAGTCTAATTGAATCTGACCTTGCCAACTATGAAGACAAAACTCAGGCCAAGTTAGATCATTATAACAAAGTGCTTGCAACACAAAATGTTTCTGCTGGAGTAGAACATTTTTATAGTTAAGTTATACCCAAGCAAGCATCCTGCTCAGATGGAATACATGAGCTACCTCAAAATGTGTGGGAAATTTTTACCCACCATATCTAATAATCATCTAAGAAATGTATAATTTCTATATCATTTCTATATCATTTCTATATCATATCAAAATCATATCTAAATCGTATCAAAATCATATTAGAATCATTATAGATTCATTATATAGCTTGATCCTAGATGACAATGTCCCCATGAACACGTACGCAACAGGGCCCTTTTGATGCCTACGTGACTTTGTACATGATCTCTCAAGGATCCAGAAGCTTCTAGAAGGATTGTTAATTAAAAAACTATTGGAACATTTATTCAACATCCGGTAGGGATAAAAATCGAATCCTTTATAAGAATCAGTGGTGCTATCAAGTACTACTTATAATCTTTAAATCTTATATCTAATTATATTATAATCACATCTTATCTCAACCATAAGTCTAGACTGTAAAAATAATCAATCAATATTCATTGTAAGCTACCTCTGAAGGGAGAGGGAGGGGCATCTCGGGAGCAAGAAGCGCCCACGACGATACCTCGGAGCACTTTGTGTTTGTTTACAACTGAGTGAACAAGTGACGGAGTTGTGTGTTGGACGCGGTCGTGTTTGGGTGTGTTTTGAGTGAGCTCCCGCGGAGGTGGCCGGTGTCATGGCGGCTGCTGGAGGCGCACATGGCGTCTCTCGTACAACCATCGAAGATACCTTAGAAGATGTTGGAAAACCACTACTGCATACCACAAAATTGAATCCTGAACGTCACCCGGTCATAGAAGAGGAGCCCGAAGGAGAATTCATGGATAGCAAACACCATAGTAAGGCAAACAGACTGGAGGCAAAGCGCCGCCATTTATCAGAGGTAAACAGAAATGAGGCCGACGCCACGGGGCCTCAATATCAACACCCACCGCTCAACCAAGGTAGGCCAAGCTCTTCTGAGTTACAAACCTTTATCATTGTTTTTGAGGGCGAAAATGAGAATATTTTCCGAAATAGTAAGGCATAAAGCATCCTATATAATGCCATTCCCAACAAATTCGGAATCGACGTGCACGATATCAGACCAAACAAACTAAAGAACCTGATTGCAGTGGATCACAAACACAGCGCGGAACTGGAGATTTCAAACATTACTGACATCTGTGGTTACAAAGTTAAGTGCTATAAACCACTAGGAGACAGATTAGTGAAATATGTAATCCGGCATGTTGTAGACATCAGCGCAGAAGACATTAAGGCACAACTCGACACAAATGGCATCCCACTCTATGAAATAAAAAAATTTATGCGACGCACGAACGGAGAACTGAGTGATACAGGCACCGCCCTGCTTACTTTTCTGGACTACGTTCCCCCTGATAGGATTTGGTTGAACGGCTTCCTCCACAAACTAGAGGTGTATGTTCCGCGTCCCACCCAATGTTTTAAATGCAAGGGTTTTAACCATACCTCGAAGGGCTGCACTAAAGATATCAAATGTGGGAAATGCTCTGGTTCCCACTACACACAAAACTGTGCATCGGATACACTCACCTGCTCAAACTGTGGTGGCGAGCATGACATCACATTTAAACAATGTCCTTCTTACGTAGCAGCAGCAGCGAAAATGAAGGCTCCCCCTACCACCAACCTGCTAAACAGCAGTGCATTAAAAAAACCTTCCTCAGCCCATCACCAACCTCTACCTCACACTCAACCACAACCTTCGCCTGTACCGGATATCCCTGTCTCCGACAATCCCGCAACCCCAGGGTCCAACCATCTCTCACAAAACGCGCAACTGAATCCTGATTTAGTTGAAACTCGTCACTCGCATCGAAAATGCACTGAAAAAGACCCTGGACCGACTCCTAACAAAATTTTTTGCCCAAGTACCACAACCCACCCCTGAGGCTGACCCAACAGACCCCCCATCAACAGCTACAGACACTGACATCCGCCCAAATAAAGCTACCAATGCTGGACACACATTGTTTGATCAGATGATGGAAAAACTCCTAATTACCTCCTTAGCGCGCCTCACCAAAACCACTTCCCAGGCTGACTTGCCACAAACCCCAACCACCAGTACCAAGAGTAAGACACAGCCACCATCCACATCTAGGTATCCAACTCGTACCACTATGGGCGCACCAAAGAAAACAGACACAGTCACAACCCAAACATCCTAAATGGCTCCCCTAACCTTCATGACTTGGAACGCAAAAAGCATCTAAACATCCCTCACAGAACTTAAACAATTCCTCTACTCATCCAAACCGGACTTAGCATTCATCACCGAATCCTGGCTCACTCCCAAACAAAATCCCGTATTTAAAAACTTTCAGATGCAGAGACTGGACAGACCCAACCGTATGGGGGGTGGCATTTTCCTTCTAACACGAAGTAATATGACATGTAAACCTGTAACACTAACGTATTTTGTGAACGGTAAATTAGAAGTTCTAGCATGCCTAATACCTTATAATGGTACACACATATCCTTTCTGGGTATATACAACCCTGGAGGCACCATAAACTCAAATGAACTGGAATTTTATCTTAACCAATTACGACACCCGATCATTGTTACAGGTGATCTCAATGCTAACCACCCCACATGGAGTAGAGGTACCCAAAATACTGCAGGCACCGATTTGTACAACTACTTAGACACTACACCATATACTCTTCTTTCGCCGCCCTACCTTGCAACCTACTTTAACTACAGAACCAATTATGAAGCCTCACTGGACATCTGCTTTGGCTCTGCACACTTTCAACATGAACTACAGTTTCATACTGGACCAGATATTGGTAGTGACCACAAACCCCTCATAATAAAATTTACTAACTTTCACCCACCAACCCACCCGCTTACGCTTCCCAAGTGGAACATTAAGTACCTAGACAAGAAAAAATGGGCTGATATTGTCCGCCTCCCAGACACAGACGAAGTAGACCCTAACAAACGCCTGTCCACAATCACCTCGACCATAAATTCTGCAGCCACCCAAATGCTTAAGAAAACTTCAGGACATAGGTCATAAGAACATAAGAACATAAGAACAAAAGTAACTGCAGAAGGCCTATTGGCCCATACGAGGC
The DNA here is from genome assembly GCF_040958095.1 of Procambarus clarkii. NCBI lineage: Eukaryota > Metazoa > Arthropoda > Malacostraca > Decapoda > Cambaridae > Procambarus > Procambarus clarkii. The sequence continues at coordinate 13,787,224 of NC_091214.1, forward strand.
AGTTCCTATTCTATAACCACCCAATCCCACTCATATACTTGTCCAACCCGTGCTTGAAACAATCGAGGGACCCCACCTCCACAATGTTACGCGGCAATTGGTTCCACAAATCAACAACCCTATTACTGAACCAGTATTTACCCAAGTCGTTCCTAAATCTAAACTTATCCAATTTATATCCATTGTTTCGTGTTCTGTCCTGTGTTGATACTTTTAATACCCTATTAATATCCCCCCGGTTATGTCCATTCATCCACTTGTAAACCTCTATCATGTCACCCCTAACTCTTCGCCTTTCCAGTGAATGCAACTTAAGCTTTGTTAATCTTTCTTCATATGAAAGATTTCTAATTTGGGGAATTAACTTAGTCATCCTACGCTGGACACGTTCAAGTGAATTTATATCCATTCTATAATATGGCGACCAAAACTGAACTGCATAATCTAAATGGGGCCTAACTAGAGCAAGATATAGCTTGAGAACCACACCAGGTGTCTTGTTACTAACGCTGCGATTAATAAATCCAAGTGTCCGATTTGCCTTATTACGAACATTTATGCATTGATCCTTTTGTTTTAAATTCTTACTAATCATAACTCCCAGATCCCTTTCGCAATCCGACTTCGCAATCACAACACCATCTAGCTCGTATCTTGTAACTCTATCATCATTACCTAACCTCAGAACTTTACATTTATCAGCATTAAACTGCATCTGCCAATCCTTTGACCATTTCAAAACCCTATCTAAATCAACTTGAAGTGATAGTGAGTCCTCCTCCGAATTAATTTCCCTACCGATTTTCGTATCATCGGCAAATTTGCAAATGTTGCTACTCAAACCTGAATCTAAATCATTTATATATATTATAAACAACAGAGGTCCCAGGACAGAGCCTTGAGGCACTCCACTTACAACATTTTCCCACTCTGACTTGATTCCATTTATACTAACTCTCTGTTTCCTTTGGTATAGCCATGCCCTAATCCAGCTTAATATAGCACCCCCAATACCATGAGACTATTTTTTTAATCAGTCTTTCATGTGGCACTGTATCAAAAGCTTTGCTAAAGTCAAGGTATACAACATCGCAATCCTTACCACTATCAACTGCCTCAACAATGCTAGAATAAAAAGATAACAAATTTGTTAAACATGAACGGCCATTTATAAAACCATGTTGCGACTCAATTATTAATTTATGTTTTTCAAGATGAAGACGAATTTTATTTGCTATTATAGATTCGAGTAACTTTCCCACAATAGACGTTAGGCTAATTGGTCGATAGTTAGACGCAAGTGATCTATCTCCTTTCTTAAAAACTGGTATCACATTAGCAACTTTCCAAAACTCTGGCACTCTGCCTGACTCTATTGATTTATTAAATATGGTTGACAGTGGGTCACAAAGCTCCTCTTTGCATTCTTTAAGCACCCTGGCAAACACTTCATCCGGCCCTGGGGATTTGTTTGGTTTGAGTTTTACTATTTGTTTAAGAACATCCTCCCTGGTAACTGCTAAACTCGTCAACCTGTCCTCGTCCCCACCCACATAGACTTGTTCGGCTGAAGGCATATTGTTAAGTTCCTCTTTAGTAAATACAGATACAAAATATTTATTAAAAATACTACTCATCTCTTCATTACTATCTGTTATTTGACCTGTCTCAGTTTTTAATGGACCTATCCTTTCCCTAGTCTTAGTACGATATAACTGAAAAAACCCTTTAGGATTTGTCTTTGCTTGCCCTGCTATGCGAACTTCATAGTTTCTTTTTGCTTTCCTTATCTAAGAACTAAGGTCCAACAAACCACTTAAACCATGGTGGAACGCGGAATGTGCACGAACAGTCGCTTTACGCCGACGAGCCATTCAAAAACAAAGACGTCAACCCTCCCTACAGAACTGGGTCAATCTCCGGCGGGCCACAGCAGCGGCCAAAAAAACCATACTATCAGCAAAACGAGCATCATGGGCAACATTCTGTGATAGCCTCACACCCACAACGCCACACTCAAAAGTCTGGGCTACATTTAACAGCATTAAAGGTCGCCCAACATTCCCTTCGTTCCCCCTGATGATCAACGGTTCACTCTGTCAAACACCTCAGGAGCGTGCAAGTGTTCTCGCTGAATGCCTTAAAGTTACCCTCTCAACACCCTTCCTTCATGCCCAAGAACTCTCCCTCAGACAAGAAATTGACCGTGCCATACCGCTGCCCATGCTCGGCGTCGACAACATGTACACCTTAAGCGAGCTACGATTGGCCTTAAACCGCCTACCTCTTGGCAAGGCACCTGGAGAGGATGGAATTCCATATGAGCTCATCAATTATCTTCCACCGACTGCACACAGTACTCTTCTAAACTATTACAATCTATGCTGGACTCACGGAAATATTCCTTCACAATGGCAGACCAGTATTATTCTTCCGTTCCTTAAACCAGGAAAAGACCCATCCCAACCTGCGTCATACAGACCTATCTCCCTACTATCATGCCTCAGTAAAGTCATGGAAAGGCTAGTACATACTCGCCTCCAATGGTACCTAGAGTATAACAATATTATACCGTCACTCCAAGCTGGATTTCGACCGCAATGCTCCACGCTAGATCAAATACTCTGCCTTGAACATGAAATCCGCACCTCTCTCAGAAGCAGTAAATATTGTCTTGTTGTCTACCTAGACCTCAAAGGAGCTTTTGATAGCATTCCTCATACTTGCCTCCTCACAAAGCTTGCACGTTTAGGCGTACAGGGAAGATTACTCTTATGGTTACAGTCCTATCTCACAAACAGGACCTCCAAAGTCTTTATACAAGGCGAGTTTTCCGATGGCATCCCAATACAAACAGGTGTTCCACAAGGCTCCATACTAAGCCCAACCCTATTTGTCGCATTCTTAGCAGATTTGCCTAACACCCATCCTGTTCACCTCTCGGCGTACGCCGACGACTTAACATTGTATTATTCAGACAATGCCCTACCAAATACAGTCTCTACAATACAAACAGCACTGGACCACCTCATAGATTGGAAACAACAATGGGGCCTTCAAGTCAGTACTACCAAAACCTGCTATCAGATTTTCACTAAAAAAAGACTACTTCATCTACCCACCCTCACAATACACAACACTCCCATCCAACACGTACGAGAACATAAATATCTTGGCATGCGCTTAGACTCCCCCTTACTTACCTGGAAAGCACACATTCAACACCTTAAACAGACGACACAACCCCGACTCGCCATACTTAAAGCCCTCACTGGCACCACCTGGGGAGCACACCATAAAATCTTGCTCCGTTTCTATACAACCTACATTCGCAGCCAACTAGACTATTGTTGCCAAGCATATGCGTCGGCGGCGCCCACTAACCTACAGAGCCTCGAGGTCATACAAAATAATGCCATGCGACTTATATGTGGCGCAATGCGTTCAACTCCAATCCTCTGACTTTACGGGGAAACAGGCCTCACAAGCCTAGCCACCAGACGAGACATTATGTGTGCCAACTATCTGTCACTCTGCACCACTGCTTACCAGACACACCCATACAGATAAAAAATTAACCCAACAGTTAACCCATATAACCCCCGCTCCCCAACCATTCACTCGCAACCTTTCCTCACACGGGCTACAAATAACCTCAATATAGACCTCTCCCTACTTCAAAACTGTGAAACCCAACCTCCTGTTCCCCCCATTCTACCTTGGCTTTATACAACTCCTAATACAGCAATACAACTCAAAGACAACATTCCAAAATCTGCACCAAACTCAGCCATAGCCTCAGTCTTTGTCTCAACAATGAAAAATTGCTACCCAAATACCACAGAGATTTACACAGATGGGTCTCGCATCTTCATGAACAACGTACCCTCGGTCACTTGCGCTGTATGGATACCGGAATACCATCTCAAGCAGGGATGGCGGCTACCAAACCAACTATCTATTTTCACAGCGGAATTATATGCCTTGTATCAAGCTCTCCAAATCATCACAACATTACCAGTTGGGATATATACAATCTGTAGTGACTCCAAGAGTGCGATTCAAGCAATTTCGTACTCTTCGAAAACATGCAAGGAGATTGTCTACCCATGCCTTCAACTTCTTCACAAACATCAATTGAACGGTTATGACACCTCTATCCAATGGGTCCCAGCACATTGTGGTATTCTCCATAATGAACTTGTAGACCAACTAGCCAAAGCGATGCACGACACGCCTCACCTCACCCGTCATCCAATTCCCCATGTTGCACGTAAAGGAGCCTTCAAAGATACCATCTCCCAGGATTTTGCAACAAACTGGAAAACGTTATGCTCACCTTTGCACTACGGGTCCATTAAAAAGAAATGGGAAACTTGGAAACATGTCCGATATAAAAGCAGAGAAATTGATGTAACGATGACCAGATTAAGGCTGGGACACACCAAACTAGCAGCACACAGCTCTAAGTACAGAACAGACATCAACGAACTCTGTACTCACTGTCAGGTGCCTGAAACAGTCGAACACTATCTCCTGCACTGCTTCCGACATTATAGTGCCAGAGTAAATTTCAAACAAGTCTTTATCGCACTTAAAATACCCTTCACCATCGAGCATATATTAGGAGGCGGTGACCACTCGTCACAAAAAAATACCAAATAGTCAAAGCACTGGCTAAATATCTCCAATCGACCAACAAATTGGGTCACATCTGACCCGCGCCACATTTATACCTGGCGCCACCAACAGCTAAACACAGAAAACAACTGCCTCGTCGCAACACCAAGGATCAGCTGACGCTATAAACACAACACACCGCCCTACGGTGCGGCAAGTCTCCCTCTAACACACACCTCTGTTTCAATCACCGTTCCTCTATCTACAGCACAAAGCAACAAGCACCTTGGTAGCTCCGATCATCTTCAACATAAACGCGTCCAACAACATCAGTACTGGTGCAGTCATCGGGAGGACAAACCCTTCATGCAAACTGCACCTACTATCAACAACAAGAAGAACAAGTGACGGATCCTTAGCGAACATTACCAGCTCAAGGACACCTTATCTAATATCTTTATCACCAGTGAACACTCTCTAGAACTGGGGGAGTACCTGGACAATATTTACAAGGAAAATTCCTAGAACATTTATATCTATAAGTGTAGAGCGGAGCACTCAGTGACTTGGCTCCACCTTCACCATCAACATATCATTCTTCTGCAACGCAGTTAAAGAAAAATCCAAGTAGCAACGCTACTAGTACATCAAACAGCAACGCTGTAGCAAAATATAGTGCCTAAACTCGACAAGAGAGTTAATCAGTCTGGCAAACTTGTCAGACAAAGCACCCCAACTGGCAGAGAAGTATATTGAGGGTTATTTGGTATATGATTGGCCAATTGTATGCTTGTGTAACTTTAATATCCTATAAATCTGTCTGTTGGTTAAAAAGCGAGGCGAAGCCTCACATTTCAGTAAGTTTATTAAAATTGTAGTGTAGCTGTGAATCTTTATCCAAGCACTACACCTCATGAGTGTCCATTGTGTCAGAAAAGAATTCAGCCGCAATAAGTAAGAACCTCATAAGTGTCCATAGTGTTGGAAAAGATTCAGTCAAGCTAACTGTATCATAAATTGAATAAATACATTGCATATATACTTGAATATATAAATTAAGTTATCAATTGCTTACTTAGTTATTTTTAAGTTATCATATAAGTTCATTTAATTGAATATAATTTCTAGTACTTAGTTAACAGTATTTAGACTACATTTTAGGTCATTTATTATACTTTTACAATTTAATTTGTTGTTTATAGTATAAGTACATATTGGCTGTTAATAGTTATGGTGCTAGGTTAGACTATGTATGTTTAAATCCCTGATTTAAACAAAGCTAGTGTTCAGTCAGATAACTGAATTTATTAAATCTTATCCTTGTATAAAATACAAGCTGATGTGAGATCCCTGTCTACAGGTGGACTGGAACTTCTATCAACTAAGTCATTCACCCCACCTGTCCCTTACAGCCCACAGTCTGTCATTAGGAAAAGAGGAGCTAGGATTTACAACCCTAGCTAGAGATTTTAGTTGAATTAATTTGCAGACAGTAAATTTTTAATTTAGTTCAGTACAAGTCCCTGGTAGTCTCCTCTTATATCAATCCCAGCAGGTTTTTCCCACAAAATGAGGAGATTCCTCTAATCAACAATAACAGAAGTTAATCAGCAGTAAATTAATTCTCCAGTAACAAGCTAAATGAGAAACCCAGCTGAGTAATAAACCCAGATTGAGCCTGGTACAAATAGTATTCGCCGAGATGTTTTATAGTTCTCAGTGGAAAATCAGTGGTCTGTAACCTAAACAGGTACATGTCACAGCGACCAAGCCATTGAACCCACTGTAGACCTAGAATTATTCTCGACAAGTAATAATTGACCACGCTCAGTCTCCCTAGGTAATTAATAATACTAGGCTAGAGAATCTAGCACTCCCTAGGTATTTAATAACATTAGGCTAGAGAATCTAGCACCCCTAGGTAGATAATGATATTAGGCTAGAAAACCTAGCACTTCCTAGGTAATTAATAATACTAGGCTAGAGAATCTAGCACTTCCTGGGTTATTAATAATATTAGGCTAGAGAATCTTGCACCCAATGCATCCAGCATTTCCTGAATTCAACAGTAACTCGAAATCATCAAGAAACTTCTACACCTGCAAATTCACCGGGACCAAGGTTCATTATACCTGTGCTTAAGGTTTGCCAAGAAAACCTTACAATAGTCTTTAACAGACTACAACATTTATTCAAAGTTTTCTGCACTAGAAGCTAGTGAGTTATTTGCATTAGTTTTTGTTTGAGCTGTTTTTCTTTCTTTTCTGCTTATTATTGTAGGAGCGCAGCACGAGCAAAATTGTAAACTTACCAATATGTAAGTGAACATACAACAGAGAACTAATAAACCGTGAAACGTTTAGGTTGGGATAAATTGTAACAAATTATCTTTCAAGTAAGATTAATCGTAGCAATAATTAAATTTCCAGCAACCTTAGGTTTCCCATCATTTAATGTATTAACATTAAACCTTAAGCATTGTAACCTAACATGTTTAACGAGCTGATTTAATAGCTCACCTAAAGATTAACGTAATAATTGAGCGCTTTATTGTTGATAATGATGTTTGAACGCTTTATTGCTCCCCACACTAATTCGAGCCCCTTGTTGCTCACCATCATATGAGCATATTTACTCACCACAATAATCGAGCACTTTATTGTTCCCCGTGATAATTTGAGCGTATTAATGTTCACCGTGATAATGGAGCCCATCATTGCTCCTCCACGATAATACGAACGCCTAATGCTCGCCATGATAATTTGAGCGCTCTATTGCTCACTGCGATACTAGAGTTTACTTCGCTCACCATGATAACCTGCAACTATTAATTCTCACCACGATAAACTGAGTAGAACCCACTACTCAACATTCAACTAGTGACACTAGTAAGAATTAGTAAGTTGTCACAATTAGCTTAGCCCTCTACTTAGATAGGTTAGAAAAATAATACCATCTATTTAGGTAGGTATTCAGGACATTTTTATCAATTGAGTATCAGCTGAATCTGCATTCAAGATTAAATACAGTTGACTATTCATAGAGACTTATTTAATAAAATTAATTTCTCATTGAAGTTGAGGATGTATTAATGAGTTTCCAGTGATAAGCCTGCGAGCTGTAGTTTAATTAGCTTATAAGTCAGAATGACTAGGCTACTAATCTCACTGTCGACCCAGAGTCTTCCTTGATTTTAATGAATAACCTATTGAGTTCTCTAATATTACATTAACTTTAGCTAGTTAAAACTTAGTTATATCATTAGTCAGAATGACTACTGCACGGCAGTGCATATTAAATCAAATTTGTTGATTTGAGTTTGGGGTGATCATGATGCTCAGTGATGTGTTATTGTCTAGTAACTCAACAGTTACAAGTCACAGCGGCCTTACTGTAGTATCGAAGTCTCCTTGATCTTTAATGACCAAATGATTAATATTCTTTAATTAAAATATATTAATGTAGAATACAACTTATACAATAATGTAATCTGTTTTTAAGAACATTTTCTGAGTTCACAGTACAATTTAACAATTAAGTAATTCAACCATTACACGTCACAGCAACCCTAGTCCTCGAGTCTACTGCAAACTTTAGAGAGTTTTTGATTACAGATACCTTAATCATTTAATATTCCAATATTTAATTCTTGTTCCCATAATGACTTAGTCACATCTGCTGTGACAGATTCGGGACATCCGTTATGTGTGTTCTAACGTACTAACATACTAAACCATAATGTAACCAGAGTTGGAATGGGAACGTCAGTACTCAACATTGAACTACGACCCGAGTTTTCCTTCCCTGGAGTTATGTTGGAAACAACTTGAGCTAGCGATATTGCATCATACAACTCCGAGGAGGAATAAATACTATCTAGATGTTAGAGAATTAAGTAATATTCTCACTTTGTCAGTATTCTTTCTAAGAATTATTAATTGACAGTATAGCAACCAGTGGTCTGATATTTTTTTTTAGATATATACAAGAGTTGTTACATTCTTGTACAGCCACTAGTACGCGTAGCGTTTCGGGCAGGTCCCTGGAGTACGATCCCCACCGCGAACAATCGTTGTTACAACCAAGTACACATGTTACTGTTGCATTTAACAGAGGCTACAGTTAAGGATTTGCGCCCAGTAAATCCTCCCTAGTCAGGATACGAACCCATGACAAAGCGCTCGCGCAACGCCAGGCGAGTGTCTTACCACTACACAATGGAGACTGATGTATTCATACTTGCGGGGGCACACCTTACCTTTTGAGGGGGGTGCCATTATTGTTTTTGGAGGATTGTATGGAATTAGTTAGGATTAGATAATTTCTTTTGTTTTTGAGGCATTGGGATAAAATATTGTTGGGTTAAAAATGTTGTTCTTTGGAGGTAATTGTTATGGTAGGGTATTATAAGAATTTTGTGCTTTAAAGTACCTTACATACGAATTTCTTAATTTCAAAGAGGGGGGGGGGAGTTGTAATGGCTAATTCCCTTCTTCCCTCCCCCTTTGCCCATTTGTCAAGGGCCAAGAGGTTGACCTGAGGGTGGTCTTGCTAGCTTGGTCCTCTCGGTGCCTATGCTCCCCCCACTTCATTCCCCCACTTTTCCCTCTCCATTCCCCACCGAATTCCCTCTCTTCCCCCTCTCACCGATCCCTCCCCCCCCCCCGCATACCAGGCGAATCAAATGTCCCTACCTTTTATCTTAGAGGAGATTAGAGGAGACAGGTTTGAACATAATTTATCAGTTTCTGTAAATATTGCTCCGATGTGCCTCAGGCTCGGGTGGTCCACTACAGAGGCACCTTAATTTTAATTGTCCCCTTCGAATAGCTGAGGAGAGCTGACTCAATCTTCGAGAATTTCATGTACCTTCAGGCAGATCAGTGAAGGTGATTGGCAGTAGATAAGTGCCAAGTCCTTATTGGCCCTGGAGAACCATACCTCAGGCCTAGTTTTAAATGGTTGGCTGTAGCCAAAAATAATGGGTGGAGCCCCGGGGGCTGTATTAGATTGTGGGAGGAGTACTCCTTCCACAGGTAAGCTGGTGAAACAAAATTTCAGTAGTGTGTTATGGGAGTGCTTGGGGGTGGGAACTCGGTCCGGCATCAAAGGGGCTGAGGGCAGCCATCGACATCTAGGCCGGAGAGCGGTTTTAAGGTATTGTGCACTTGAGTACTGGTAGATATCCATTTTGCCTCTTAGGGATTATAGAGTAGGGTATATGTTCATTTGATTTCAATATATGTGTTAAATATAATAAAGTTATTAATTAGTTTTTGTTGTTTAGTTATCTGTCCCTTTTGTCATTAATTTTTAGCAGTTTCTATATGCAGTATATATATGTGTGGTATTTGGAAATCCCCCTGTTCTCCATTTACTGGATATTAAAGTTGACCTTGGACCTAAATAAGCAAAGTAAATTAATCAAACTAATTCCCAAGATTTATTACCGAAGTTCCTATTGCCTGAGGAGTTCATGATTACCGATGCCTTGCCTTCCTGGGGGATCGGTGTTAGATACATTCAGGTATGTTAGATCGGGAAGGTGGTGGCAGTGTTCTTAATTAGGTTTAATTATAAGTTTAAATTAATAACTCCTATTCTTGTTGTTTCCTCCTCATTTAATATTTCAGCTTGTACCCGCGGTAGATCAGTGAGGGTTCATACTGAGCTGTAGCAGTGTTGAGCTGAGGTATTGATTGGTGAGGAAGAGGAGAGTAGATCAGGTTATTACACATTCTCACTCACTCTCCCACACTCTCACTCACTCTCCCACACTCTCACTCACTCTCCCACACTCTCACTCACTCTCCCACACTCTCACTCACTCTCCCACACTCTCACTCACTCTCCCACACTCTCACTCACTCTCCCACACACTCACTCACTCTCCCACACACTCACTCACTCTCCCACACACTCACTCACTCTCCCACACACTCACTCACTCTCCCACACACTCACTCACTCTCCCACACACTCACTCACTCTCCCACACACTCACTCACTCTCCCACACACTCACTCACTCTCCCACACACTCACTCACTCTCCCACACACTCACTCACTCTCCCACACACTCACTCACTCTCCCACACACTCACTCACTCTCCCACACACTCACTCACTCTCCCACACTCTCACTCACTCTCCCACACTCTCACTCACTCTCCCACACTCTCACTCACTCTCCCACACTCTCACTCACTCTCCCACACTCTCACTCACTCTCCCACACTCTCACTCACTCTCCCACACTCTCACTCACTCTCCCACACTCTCACTCACTCTCCCACACTCTCACTCACTCTCCCACACTCTCACTCACTCTCCCACACTCTCACTCACTCTCCCACACTCTCACTCACTCTCCCACACTCTCACTCACTCTCCCACACTCTCACTCACTCTCCCACACTCTCACTCACTCTCCCACACTCTCACTCACTCTCCCACACTCTCACTCACTCTCCCACACTCTCACTCACTCTCCCACACCCTCACTCACTCTCCCACACTCTCTAAACCTTTAAAAACTGTGTCAACGGAATGTATGTTTTTAGTTATCTCTAATGGTTTTAATAACGTCAGAAATACGTATTTATTGAATTCTACATATTTATTGAACTGCTATTGAATTCAATAGGTTCTTCTCCTTGATTGGAACATCCCTCTTGCTCTCTAGTGGGAACATCCCTCTAATCCCTTGCTCATGATTAAAGAATACCTAATAGGTAACAATCCAGAGTCTCTGTACCTAACTCCTGCTAACTCCTCTGATGTTAGTGAGGTAGTCCTTTCCCTAAAAAACTAAGTCAATTGCCCTTGATGCGATACTAACTCTAATTATCAAAAAAAGCAACCAGACTTCTAGCTCCTTCCATTGCATTGCTCTGCAACAAATCACTTGAACTCCAAACTTTTCTGGATATTCTAAAAAAAAATCGAGAGTAACCCCAGTCCACAAATGTGGTGATCTCACTGATGTCAACAATTACAGACCTCTATCAATTCTACCAACCTTGAATAAAATATTTAAAAAGCTAATCTACAAGCAGCTTTACTCTTATCTTGCCAAGAACAATATACTTAGTTTTTGCCAATATGGTTTCAGACAAAATAAAAGCACTGACGATGCACTGATTAGTATGATTAACTTGATACATACAGCTTTTCATAAAAATGAGTTCCCTGTTGGCTTATTTGTTGACCTACGAAAGGCTTTTGACACTGTCAACAACTAAAACCTTCTTAAATTACATCATTATGGAGTCAGAAGTCAATTCATGCAATACCTTCAATCTTACCTTTCTGACAGGGTCCAGTATGTTTCTGTGAATAATTCCATTTCTCCTCCCCTACCCATAAATATTGGTGTTCCACAGGGCAGCATACTTTGCCTCTTTCTCTTCTACATTAATGACCTTTTAAATGCTTAACAACACCTCAACCCAATCTTTTTGCTGATGACACAACCTTCATTTTCTCCAGTCCAGACCCTCTTGCTCTAAATGTTACAGTGAATACTGAACTAAAGAAAGTGCCTCTTTGGCTAACTGCTAACAAACTCACCCTTAACATTGACAAAACTTTCTATATTTTGTTTGGTAATAAATCCTCAAATTAAATAAATCTAAGAATAAACAATAGTCAATTAAGTAACAAAGTTGATGGTAAAATCATTGGTATCCTCATCGATAAGCTGAATTTCCAGGGACACATTCTAAATATAGCAAAAAAAAGTTTCTAAAACTGTTGGCATTCTTTCTAAGATCAGATATTTTGTACCCCGCCCTGCCCTGGTGACCCTCTATTACTCTCTCATCTATCCTTATCTCAACTATGGTATTTTTGCTTGGAGTTCTACTTACCAAAATCATTTACGTCCTCTAATTACTCAACACAAAGCTGCTATTAGAACAATATCTAACTCTGGCCCCAGACAGCACTCGGTACCCTTACTCAAATCTCTGAATATGTTAGATATTAAGTCACTGCACATCCTCTCATGTGTACTCTATATATTTAAAACTCTGAACTGTAATGTCAATCATGACCTTAAAAGCTTCTTAGAAGTTTGTAACAGAACCCATGGGCACCACACCAGAAAACAATACCTATTTGATATCCCAAGTGTATGACTTAATCAAACTAGAAATGTTCTACAAATCAAAGGACCCATAGTGGGGAATGACCTTCCCAATCATGTCAAAGACTGTACATCTCAACTAGTTTAAGATAAAAATTAAAAACTACCTAATAAACTCCATGTAATCTACCTCACCCCTAAATGTCAATCCATGTCTTACTATATTAAACAACGCTGGTTGTTGACCAACTTGTATAATTGCTGTTCTCTGCCTTGTTCCCCGCCTTTTTTTATTTTTTATTTTTTCAACACAATTTATACTTTAAGCGCAATTACAATTAAGTTTTAGTCTAAGTGATTTTTTCCCCCATTACCTTGCCCGAAATGCCATGTGTACTAGTGCCTTTAGGTATTGTATGTACTATATCTTTAAATCCAACATTATGAATGTAACTGAATGTATGTACCTTTACCTGAATAAAAAAATCTAATCTAATACCTTTGCCCAGTTTATTTTATTTTATTTATATATAAACAAGAAGATACATTGAATTTGTGAGGATACATAGCATAGTGATTACATTCTTGTAAACCCACTAGTATGCCCAACGTTTCGGGCAGGTCCTTAATTAATCTAACAGATAATTTTAAGTAGGTAAATTGAAGCAAAATTTATAAAATGATAAGTACATTGCAAGAAAAAAAATGAGACGAGAGAGATTTGTAGGTATATTAAAGCACATAGGTAGCTCAGATTGATTGCATTGACAGCTTGAATGGTAATTTAACAAGGATTAATAGGCACAATACAGTATATTACTTGAACATATAAGAAGACAGCAATGATCACTATAGTAAAGTTGCTTGGATTAGTTACATAAAGATTGGGTAACACTAGATACAGAGCAATTTTAAAGCACAGAATAGGAAACTATGAAGACGAAATTAGGTACTTTTTGTTTTTGTTTTTGAATGAGGCAAAAGTTGGACAGCTTTTCAATTCATTAGGGAGTGAGTTCCATAGACTAGGTCTATGCAAATAGTGTGTTTACACAGACTAAGTTTGACTCTGGTGATATCAAAGAGATATTTATATCTGGTGTGGTGATAATGGGTCCTATTACATCTGTCCAGGGAGAGTTTCAGAGCAGGATTTGCATTTAAAAACAGGTTTTTGTAAATGAAGTTGACACAAGAGAATGTGTGGGTGAGTTTATGTTTAGCATGTTTAGGGATTTAATCAAGGGGGGCTGAGTGTTGTTTGAAAGCAGAGCTTGTTATTATTCTGGTAGCAGATTTTTGCTGGGTGATGATGGGCTTGAGGTGGTTTAAAGTGTTTGACCCCCATGCACAGATACTATAATTAAGATAACGATAGATTAGTGCATACTAGGTAGGTCTTTTCTATGTTTAGTGTTAGTTTGTTAGTTGACATCCATAAGGGGACTTTATTTCATTATTCACAACATTATTTAGTGTATGTGGGTTTGGGTCTGAATAGATGAGGGTAGTATCATCAGCAAACAATATAGGTTTAAGAATGTTTGAGACATTCGGCAGATCATTGATATATATAAGAAAGAGGAGAGGTTCCAAGATGCTGCCCTGTGGCACTTCAACGGTTATTGGTAGAGTGGGAGAAGTTATATCATTGATGACTACATCATTGGTAGTCATCAATGATATATGCACATACGACAACAGATCACTCGTGTTGTAATTTTATTCACGGCTGTTATGTGTGTCAATATGTTTGACATATAATATGTTCAAACATATGTTTGAACATATGAGGTTGGAGTAATCATGCACATTAGTGCGTGGGAAGTACGGGGCTGTACTTCCCGTAGGAGTAGTGTTAAAAGATGCCGTTGTCACAAGAGTCACTCCAGGGTGTAGGTGGTCATTATTGGGGGCCCTGGAACTCAATTCTGCCACGGAAGAGGAATGGGAGCAGAGAGGGCCAATCTGGAGTCAAAGGAGCCAGGTCAGGGCCCAACAGCCTGGGTTATGGAGCCCCATCTCCCATCACCAGCAGACTCGGGATGGTTGGAGGGGGGGTTAATCGCCCACCTCACGGGGCCTGTGTAAATAGTTCGGTATCTATGCAGCATTAATTTCAAAAGCCTGCGAGTGAAGATATACCACCTACCAGGACACCTATGGGAGGCCAAGTGCTGGCAGGAAGGGGTGCGTCGTCCCCTGGAGTACTCCCACTTTTCATCAGTCGCATTGCCTCTTAACATTCTGACACTGGTGGGAAGCCTTCTCCCATGGCTGCATACCCAGCCATCCACCAAAGGGATGGCTGGGTATCCAGCAGGACACTCCATTGACCTGAACAAGCTCCCAATGGGTGTACTTTAGAGTGTAAAACGCCCAAAGAGGGGTAGAAGGGGCCAAGGTAATCTTCACCAGCCCAAGGAAGTCGTGCGTGGGCCCCGTCACCAAAACTCGTTTGAGTGTGGCAGGGTAATGTAGCACTTATCACATGGCACATGTCTAAGAATTATCACTCATTCAAGCAACAGCAGTCAAATGTTACTTGATAAAGATCCCACTGAGGTATAATACTCTAGTAAATAAAATTTAAGAATCCTAGATCAGGACTGTTCAAAGTGGTGTGCCACTAAATGGAGGACTGCATTTGGCGACTAGAGCACAAATATAATTATGGCTCACCAGTTTAGTTATGGCCAATACCCAGTCCAGCCAGAGTCATTTCTTCTCTTACTGGGGTAGTAAGGAAGGTAATGCAGATAGGACTAATGATCTGCATAGTCATACTTTAGAATTTTGTGTGTGGTAATTACCATAAATGATCATCCAGGGACAATTAAGACATTAGGAGAACATTCAAGTCAAGAAATGTCTAGTGTTATCCAACAACCAAACTCTTCCACTCTCCATACTGTCCCTGTGTTATCCTTGCACATCAACGTAGACAATTTTGCAAAATTGAGGAATCTAGCACTTTAAAAGTCAAAATTCAAGTCAAAAAGACCAAAAACTATGGCCTCATTGTAACTTCGACGAATCACATGAGACATCACTCCACAGTAATCATTTGGCTGACAGAATGGACCACCAGATGAATTGTGTGGGAACCAACGATGCTGCTCTCAATCACAAAAGGAAAACTCTTCAGTACAAGTTCCGACAGTGATGGCAATTGGCGTTCTGTGACCAAAGCCAACAGGAAGAACCACTCTATTCTGACGTATCGAAAACAGTCCTCTACAGATGAGCACGCCAGCTACTGATTAAATCTGCACTGCCAGTCTTCTAGGTACAGCATGATGTCTCCTCGTAAACAACAAAGTACCCCAAGCTCCAGATCAAAGCAAAGCCAAACCTCAGAGGCAAATATATTCTAAGGTCTGAAGACTAGACAGCTGTAACCATTCTTAAAAATTACAGAAAATGAGACGAACTAAAACCAGAGGATAAAATAAGCAAAATCATTGTCCACCACAATTATAAGGGCGTCTGACGGCTGAGTGGACAAATCTTCGTATTCGTAGTCCTGAGGTTCCGGGTTCGATCACCAGTACAGGTGGAGACAAATGGGCAATGTTTTTCACCCTGATGCCCCATGCCCCTGTTACCTAGCAGTAAATGGGTACCTGGGAGTTTGACAGTTGCTATGGGCCGCTTCCTGGGAGGAGGGGGGGGTGTAACAAAAGGAGGCCTGGTCGAGGACCGGGCCGCGGGGACGCTAAGTCCCGAAATCCCAAGATAACCTCAAGATAACCACTATCCCTTGCACATAGCCCTAGCTCATATCGAAGCTGAATTATACGGTGTCAGCAGAAAGATGCCCGGAAAAAGCCACGAAGCAAGAAACCCAAGTCCTTCTCACAGTAAGAGGACGGATCCCAGAGAAACTATCTTGGCATTAGGGGCGTGATCCACCACAGGCCTTACATACCAAGAGCGCCTCGGATGCTTCAGATGCAAATTTGGACATCACAAGGATGGCTGGCAACGCCCAGTCAGGGGTGGAGTCTGCAGCCAGCCCCAGGACACAAATATACCTGGATAACAAGGCAAACCAGCCCGCCCAAGCCAAGTGCCCAAATTGCTCCAAGGAACACCACACCTGGAACTTAAGATGCCCCGAACGTCTTAAAAAGATTCAAACGTCTCCACCCCCCCCCCCACACACACACACACCCACAAACACCCACACCCACAAACACACACACCCACAAACACACACACCCACACACACACCCACACACACACCCACACACTCTCTCTCGCTCTCTCTCTCTTGACAAGGGACAAAATGGCAGGAGGCCGCAACAGGGACACGGGAAGCAGCCAGGGATATCAAACAAAGGAATTACTAACCCAAGTTCTGGAGGGAGATGAATAAAATGAGGATTACAATTAACAATCTGCAAAGTGAGCTAGCATCAGCAAGAGAGGAGATCAAATCTCTCACAGAGAAAAATAAAGAGACCGAGCATCAGATTATCATCCAAAGGGAAGGTGGGAATGTTACATTGGAAGGAAATACCTCTGTACCTGATACATTTGCGGATATACTGAAAAAGAGCTCAGAAGCAATGGACACAGTGAGGGAGGTAGCCATGCAAGCAGCCACCTCACAGGAAGCAGCAAGGTGCACCACTCAGCTGCTGGAGAGAAAAAGATCAGTGGTAGTTGTAGGCATCAAAGAACAGGAAGGATCCAACAGGCAAGAATGGAATGGCAAGGATAGAGAGGCAGTACATGGGCTACTGAAAGGGTTACAGATGGAAGGGGCAGTACATAACATTGAGAAGGTTTTCAGGTTGGGCTGGTACAACAAGGACAGAAACCGACTTGTAAAGGTGGTGTTTACAAACGAAACCACGAAGGAGGACATTCTCGAAAGGAAGAGTCGTCTGCAGCATATGGAGGGATACAAAAAAGTATTCATGCAGAGGGACAGGACGAAGGAGGAGAGAACCAGGGCAGCAGAGGCAAGGAGGAAGTGCAGGGAGAGAGGAGCAAACCAGGAAATCGCAGCCCTCAACACAACAGTCCGAGACAAGAGAACCCAAAACCAGCATCCCAGCAACACCAGAGGGGGGGGGGGGGCGCAACACCACCACCACCCCCCTCTGCATAGAAACCCTCCCTTCCCCTCACCCTACCTGCCCCTACCCAACCCTCCCTCCCCCCCCCCACCCCATTCCGACCCTGACACCCCTTCCCCATTCCCATCATGTCCCCCCTCCCCCTTCATCCCATACCTTCCCTATCCCTCCTCCCCCCTCACCCCGTATTCTCCATGTCCCCCCTACCTCCTTAACCCACACCCTACCTGTCCCCCTTTCCCTTAAACCCCCACCCCCCACCCCAAAATCCTCTGAGACCCTGCAAACCACCTCACAGATCCTCTCACCCACGGAACAGCTTCCCACACCAGCAGAATGCTTGCCAAGAAAGGGACATGAAAATGAACAGAAGAAAGTGAGCTTCAAGGCGATGTACACTAACATAGATGGGATTTCAAATAAAACAAGTGAACTTTGAGAATGGGCACTAGAAGAAAACCCAGACATAATAGCACTCACAGAAACAAAGTTAACGACAATCATAACATCCATCATCAATATAATAGAGAGAGCAGCTTCTGTGGCTAGCAGGAACGGATCCAGACTTCTAATCATGAGAGACTTTAACCATGGGAAGATAGATTGGGGTAACAGAGACCCACATGGAGGCCCAGACACATGGAGAGCTAAGCTGCTGGATGTGGCAACAAGAAACTTTCTAAGTCAACACGTCAAGGGACCGACAAGAATGAGAGGGGATGAACCAGCCTTGCTTGATCCGATATTTACCCTAAATGAGTCGGATATAAGGAAAGTTAAGTTGGAAGCCCCCTTGGGAATGAGTGATCATAGTGTATTGAACTATGAGGAAATGAATAAATTCCTATGGGATATACATTGGGACACTGAACCAAGTCCATACAAGACATGGACTATGTCACCCAAAAATGTCAGAAGGCTGTAAGCAGGTTTGTCCCAGCCCGACAGGAAAAAACAAAAGCAAAGGAAGAATCCGTGGTTTAATAGGGAATGTATGAAAGCAAAGGAGCTGATCAAAAGGGCATGGAGGAACTTCCGTAATAACAGAACACCAGGAAGTAGAGTGAGATACCAGAGAACCAGGAACGAGTATGTCAGTGTGAGAAGAGCAGCTGAGAAAAGGTATGAAAATGATATAGCTAATAAAGCCAAGACCGAACCAAAGCTACTACACAGTCACATCAGGAGGAAGACAACAGTGAAGGAACAGGTGATGAAACTTAGGGTGGGCGACGACAGGTACACAGAGAATGACAAAGAGGTGTGTGAAGAACTCAAGAAGAGGTTCCAGGAGATCTTTACAATAGAACAGGGAGATGTTGCGGCACTAGAAGAGGTGGCAGCAAACCAGGTGACCTTGGATAGGTTCGAAATTACAAGAGATGAGGTCAAGAAGCACCTATTCGAGCTGGATGTGAGAAGAGCTGTTGGGCCGGATGGAATCTTGCCATGGGTATTGAAAGTGTGCAGGAGCACTTTGCCTACCACTCTCCATAGTGTATAGTAGGTCACTGGAAACGGGGGACCTACCAGAAATATGGAAGACTGCTAATGTAGTTCCAATATACAAAAAGGGTGACAGACAAGAGGCACTGAACTACAGGCCAGTGTCCTTAACTTGTATACCATGCAAGGTGATGGAGAAGATTGTGAGAAAAAACCTAGTAACACATCTGGAGAGAAGAGACTTCGTGACAACCAGTCAACATGGGTTCAGGGAGGGTAAATCTTGCCTTACAGGATTGATAGAATTCTACGATCAGGTGACAAAGATTAAACAAAGAAGAGAAGGGTAGGCGGACTGCAGTTTTTTGGACTGTCGGAAAGCCTTTGACACAGTTCCCCATAAAAAGTTGATGCATAAGCTGGAGAAACAGGCAGGAATAACTGGTAGGGCGCTCCAGTGGATAAGAGAGTACCTAAACAATAGGAAGCAGAGAGTTACAGTGAGGGGTGAGACCTCAGACTGGCGTGAAGTCACCAGTGAGTCCCACAGGGCTCTGTACTTGGACCTATCCTGTTTTTGATATACGTAAATGATCTCCCAGAGGGTATAGACTCATTCCTCTCAATATTTGCTGACGACGCCAAAATTATGAGAAGGATTAAGACAGAGGAGGACAGCTTGAGGCTTCAAAAAGACCTGGACAAGCTGCAGGAATGGTCGAACAAATGGCTGTTAGAGTTTAATCCAAGCAAATGTAATGTAATGAAGATAGGGGGTAGGGAGCAGGAGACCAGATACAAGGTATCACTTGGGAGATGAAATACTTCAAGAGTCAGAGAGTCAGAGAGTCAGAGAGTCAGAGAGTCAGAGAGTCAGAGAGTCAGAGAGTCAGAGAGTCAGAGTGAGAGGAGACCTGGGGGTTGATATCACGCCAGACCTATCCCCTGAAGCTCATATCAAGAGGATAACAGCAGCAGCGTATGCCAGGCTGGCTAACATAAGAACGGCCTTTAGAGACTTGTGTAAGGAATCTTTCAGAACATTATATACCACATATGTCAGACCAATCCTGGAGTATGCGGCACCAGCATGGAGTCCATATCTAGTCAAGCATAAGACTAAAATGGAAAAAGGTTCAAAGGTTTGCCACCACACTAGTACCCGAGCTGAGAGGTATGAGCTACGAGGAGAGGCTACGGGATTTAAACCTCACTTCGTTGGAAGACATTAGAGTTAGGGGGGACATGATCCCCACATTCAAGATCCTCAAGGGAATCGACAGGGTTGATAAAGACAGGCTGTTTAACACAAGGGGCAAACGCACTAGGGGACACAGGTGGAAACAGTGCCCAAATGAGCCACAGAGATATTAGAAAGAACTTTTTTAGTGTCAGAGTGGTTGACAAATGGAATGCATTAGGAAGTGATGTGGTGGAGGCCGACTCCATACACAGTTTCAAGTGTAGATATGATAGAGCCCAATAGGCTCAGGAACCTGTACACCTGTTGATTGACAGTTGAGAGGCGGGACCAAAGAGCCAGAGCTCAACCCCCGCAAGCACAACTAGGCGAGTACAACTAGGCGAGTACACACAGCTACAGAAGAGCCGAAGCCCCAGCCAAAATATACCAGTTCCCCTGCCCACAAAAGACAGCGGGAAGTTTACCAACACCCCAGGTACAGGGGGGCACATGGCTCTCCACTATCGGCCATGGTGGAGGGTGTGATGGCCTCCGTCCAGGACAAAGGGATGACTGGGAGCCACAAGAAAATACTTCAACCTAGTCGCCCGCCCATTGCATCCAATAACTGGGAGCAATGATGGTAAGAGTGTCAAAAGTTTCCACTGATAAGGGCCAAAGAATAAACAGGGCCCAAACCTGCACAGCAGTAAATAGAGCTCCCACATAACTGGACACCCTCTGGCCATTACTTTAACCTTTGTCGCAGAATTGGTCAAACGTTTGCTGCTGATACACGGTATCAAGCAAACCACAGAGACCCAAAAGACAATTGAGCACAGCTCAAGAAATTTGAAAAAATATCGTCACCTTCAAGAACGCAGGAGAGAAAAGAGAAAAAAAAATATATATATATATGCGCGAGTCCAGTACGTCGAAAAGCGAACTTTATGAGTCAATTTCAAGTAAACCTAGATCCTCAACTCCTGTTTCAACTTCCATGGCGTGTTCATCAGACTTCATGGATACCACGGTAATATCAGCAAGTCCCAACAACCTAGAGGACTAAAGATTATGCAATGGAATGTAGAAGGGCTGCACACAAAATTGTAATGCAAAACAGCAACCAAAGGCAAAAACATCCCGATACTACAGCAGAGCTTACTTCGAGCCGGACTAGAACTGAAATTATCTGGCTTTTTCCTTCCATGGGTCAACGGGTAATCCAGGGGATGTGCAATTGTTGCGAAATGTGACCTAATATCCAAACCCATAACCACCCCACCCGATTGTGGAGCAGGAACGGAGGTAATTTGGAGTATTATATCGAGCCAAGACAAACTTTAAAAAATCTTAAATGTTTACACCGCTCCACGTGCTGAAATAGATCTCTTATATAGACACTACTATAACCCACCCTTGGATGTGGGTGGGTTCCAAGAATGAACCCACCCACATCCAAGGAGGTAGATTTGACCCAGCCTTAGTTTCAGCCTCCCTGAGAAATGCAGCAACATGGTCAGTTGAGCCCACTCACAAGCGACCACTATGGGGTCCAGATTGATCGTAAGTTAAATCTACCGACCCCACCTCCATCTGAAACCTTTAACTTTGCTTTAGCAAAATGGGACCGATTTCAAAACCATTTCAGAGTGGCATAGAAAATAATATGTTCCCAAAGACAGTAAGTCGGGAAGAACAAGATTTTGCTGATGCAATTCAAAGTGCACACAAACGCTATCCCACTGAAAAAACTATTCAGACACCAAAGATTACTGGTACTATTGCAAACGTGTTAGAACTCGGACTCAACAGCACAATGGAGCTATATAAAAAAAACAGCCAAGTGACCACAACAGGACTTTGTGAGGTCAAGGAACATGTGCAGCAAGAGACCAGGCTAATAAACACGAAAGTGGCTAGAATGGTGTTCACATCTGAATGACCACCTTAGAGGTGGCAGCAAATCCACTGGGCCAAAGGAAATAAAACACCTAAAAGCCCCACACCTTAAGGATCCGCATCAGAAGCGGAAGTACTGGCAACCAGGAGGCAGAAAGCAGCCAGTACTCAACTTGCAGATGTACTGGCAGTGCAGACCGGAAGAAAGGTGGCACAGAATCTTTACAGCATTTTCAGAAGTTTGACACTAATAACCATTACACACTAGACGAGCACAATTGAACTAATAAAAACTCCAAGAATACATCCCCGAGATACTACAAAATAACCTATAAAATGATTAGGAACCTCTGCCCAGAGGGAGACGCTGCACACTTTACGTTAATTAATCGAGCCTGGACTTCTAAAACTAAAGCTAGAGCTTTTAATAGAGCAAACGGTACCGATCCCAAAACCCAAAGATTCAGCAAAACCCAGGCCCATTTCTCCAAAGCTGAGCAGCAAAGACAGCCAACAGAATGACACTCTACAGACTTTAGTGGAAAATACCTAAACTGCACCATGGTATGTATGACTATAGACGAGAGGTTGGCTCAGTGGATTGTATTACAACTGTTAGCTCACTTTAACGACAGACCAGGAGGGCCGATATTCCTGGACCACGAGAAAGCCTTTGAATTGGCTATTCTCTGCTGCCTTATTTATGAAGAGGTCAAAGTTAACCTGCTCTCCTGGACTAAAAGCTGTCTCAGAAGCAAGAGACACTTCATGGCACAGTTTCTCAACACAGAAAAAAAAAAGATGAAAATGATACACCGCAAGGCGGCATTTTTAGCCCCCCCCCCCTTCCTCTTTAATTGTTTAATGGAAAAAATAGAGGTTAAAACTCCCACAATACTGCAGGCTGCCAAACTACGCAGACGACTGTCATCATCAAGAAAGGAAGGGATGAGGCGTGCCTTGAACCCAAAGACTGCATCACTGAAGAGGCAAAGCAGATTGGTATCAAACTCAACCCCACAAAGACAAAAGCCATGTCCATAATAAAAGCGAAGCCCAACGTGTAGCTCATAGTACAGGGTCAAGCAATTGAACGGGTGATCACTTAGTATATAGGAATAATCATGGACATAAGAATTTTAATGCCGAAGTCACTTTAGAGAACAGCGGCTCAGACAGCAATCTTCAGGTCACTAACCTCCCTCTCTGGAGGAGCCAATCTGCAAGCCCTTCGCACATACGATGTACAGGCAGTCAGACCAGTAATCTACTGGTTGGACTTTGCCAAAACGGAAACTCTTGGCCTGCCAGAATGGGAAATTTCCTAAACATAATTAAAAAGCACGATTTTTGATAGCGTGATCAATCACACCCAAGTTACACTTGTTCCCCGCCATGGGAGGAGCTACCTTCAAAATAGTAATAAAAGGTCTTCCGATTAAAAACGAAACCTACAATCCCACAATCCTAAAGCGCATCATAGAGAAGCAAATGTGCAGCATTCCAGTAGCAGGACCCCACCCACAACTACACAGACGGATCGGTTTACACAATATGAGTGTGCTGGCGCTGCTCTTTGCACGGACAGTAAACAGGCATATTGGAAATCATAAGGACCAGCATCAACCCAATCCGAGCCGTTTGACAAACAGGCATTCGCACATGCGATTGTGTAATGGCATTTCGAGTTTCGTGCAGACTCAAAAGCTGCACTTCAAATATTAGGAAAAAAGCAGTGGAAAGACTACGTGGAAATAATTACCAACATTTTGTATCTGAGCAGTCACTAAAGGCAAAAGACTCAACATCACCCTAAACTGGATCCCGTCCCATGTGGGAATCCCCTTAAGGTGGCGTTATAATTGTTTGGCCGAAAAAATTCGGCCAAACACGAAAAATTTATAAAAATACTACAACGTTCTGGCAACACCGTGGTGCAAACCGTTTAATGTTATGATAATAAATAACGTAATTAGAGCAAATTTTCCAGCCGCAATTGCCCGAAATCTGGTCCTCGCGGCTCGGGTGCGCCGTAGGGTGATGCGTCATACGTTGTAAGCGTCTAGTATTTCGCAATAGAGTGGAGAATATCTTGTTATGCATATACAAATTATAAACACACTCGCTGGCAACTGTCTTCTGTGAGAGGGAGGGGCTATAATCCGATTACTCTGGCTTAGTCACCCTCTCAGTGTCTGTGCCGGCGGTCGCATGCCTGACGCGCTCGCACAGATCGTATTTTCTTGCATATACTGCACAATGGATATAGTATCGGACAAGAAGAAAGCTCTAAAGGCAAGAGCTCTACGCGTTAGCCAAGTAAAGAAGGAGCGTAAAGCCACACTGAGGCAAAACAAGAGTTCCCTTGAGTGAAGAGAGGGCAGCCTCCCGCCCCCACAACACACTACCTCGCCTCACACCCAGGCACCCACACCTCCTGTGGCACCTGCCACACCTCTGTGGCACCTGCCACACCTCCTGCTGCACCTGCCACACCTCCTGCGGCACCTGCCACACCACCTGCGGCACCTGCCACACCACCTGCGGCACCTGCCACTCAAGATCTTAGACCTGCAACTCAAGACGTTCTCCCTCTTGATGTTGCAAGATGTTGCATATTTCAGACCAATTATATTAGGTTAGTATGTATTATGTTTTATATCTTGATACTATATCATAAATAATTGTAAATATAAAGCTGCTGTCTTTTTTTTTATTTTTTTTTATTTTTTTTTTTTATTTTTTTTTTTAATAATTTTTTTTTTTTTTTTATCAGGCGATCTTCATGGAACTTACACACCTTACTGAAGGAATGCCAATCTACAATGGTGGTAATTTTGATTGAAATTGGTAGTTCATCAACCTCAGCCAAAGGTGGCTGAACTTTGACCTTCATTTTTTACAGGTAACTAATTTGCAACTATATGGTTGAATAACTTTTTTATTTATTATTCAATTTACATGGAACTTGCACATTATATGTAGAGTCTGTGCCTCTAAAAACTCAAGTTATATATTTCCCCTAAGATCATTTATTGATTTTATATATATTTATAAACATCATTTTGTTGCATAATTTTTTGGGTGAACTTTGAAAATTTGTATTATTGCACTAAATAGGTTTGGGATAATAATGCCACTAGACAACCTTTATTATATAGTATTGTGATAGCTGAGTATCATAGAAATAATATCAGTTGATATTGGTATTTGTTATATCAACTTTAAAACATGTAAAAAAATGGTTAAAAAAAGTTTTTTTTTTTTTCTCCCTCTCTATTTAGGCTGCGATGCTGAAACTTGGACCACTTGCAGCCCTCTTCACGTGTAACACGTCAATAAATTTTCATTGCACTAGAACAACTTATGAACCCTAACTATCGCCACCTTAAATGAGAAAGCTGATGAAATTGCTAAATTGGCAACATGTCATCCATTGATATAATCCAACCCAGCCTACAGTACATGAAAGACTATCACCAAAAAGCTCATCTCGACAAAGCTTATCTACACCAGAGTAGCAGAATGTTCGCCCTCTGCAATATGTTATCTTCAGAACAACAAGTTAACAAAATTAAATATCCAAAAGGAATCCACAGGTAAATAGCAGTTCGGTTATGTAGATTACGTCTAGGTTACAGATGCAACTTGGAGATTGGTTAACCCAGAAAGAGTGCACCGTCTGCCAAACAATCACAAGTGTCACTTTTTCGCCGCCATCTTGAATGTGAAGCAACCAACGACCTTAGAGGAGCTTTAAGAGTACTCGAATCTTTCCGTAACCACACTGATGCCATCAACACTGCCACTCTTATGGTAAAAAAAAGGCATCCAGCAGCTGGACACCCTCAAATACTGTCAACCCCGCGATAGCAGCCCAACGATTAAATTTTACCACTTACGAGCTATTCATGCCCGTGCCACCTTTTTGGTTGCTTAATCTTCATCAATCAATCGGTAGAATTGCGAATGTACTCCCAACGCCTGTTGAACCTGATGACCTTTCTGCTGCCACAACTGCTACCATACCCTCCGCCCTGGTCGCAAGTCTCACTGCCTTCACTTCTACTCTACAGACTACCACCAGATCGACCACGAAAACTATAACAGACTCTAGAACCACCCAAGGCCCGGGTGGCACAAACAGTATTTCCTTCTCCAGTTCCCAACACTCCTACCATCACTATCTCGGCAGTAATGCCAGCAGACGTGCCGTTTACAAATTCTAACAGCACCACCAATGCTCCTAAAATAGCTTCTACCACTAATCCACGACACCCGAGCCTACCTCAAGCTGCGGGATTAAAGACACCAACTACGTATGTTACAGACTCTTCAGACCAGAAAATTTTAGGAGGAGTCTTTCGCCTCACCACAAATATCACACCTACTTTATACAAGATGACCTCGAAGAGGTCACCTCACCAAACTTCAACGACAGCACTGATCAGCCAAAGTCTCAGGCAAACAGAAAACTGAAAACCTGGAGGGCTACACTAACCCACCAGCTCCATAATTGGTACCGCTAGCCCTTCGGGGCTGAAATTCACAATGAAAACCCAAATACATCCCCCAGATCTTTAGTATCAGTTACTGATCCAGATAATGGATCTGGAAGAGCTTATACTTAGGGTCTCCATAGCCCATTCTACTTTGAACTTTTCCTTTAAGTAGCCGACTCTTGACAATAACAAAATACTGTTACTTATCCGATCGACACTGATGAGCACGAACCGCCCAGTGAAAAGTAGAGTGACTAGATAGCCAGAAAACACTGCCCATTATAAAAGTCTCACTTTCCAACCTCCTTCCAATCCTAGAACAAAAGGGGAAAGTATCCTAAAGTGTACAGGTTACGGCAGTAGGTGAAAGAAGGTGGGTGTGTGCAAGCCTGCACGTCTTGTACCCACCGTTTTATCGAGCAATAAAACCCACTGGCTCTCGGCCGAGCAGGGTTATTGGAAAAACTAAACTAGTCAATAGGTAAACCCCAAGTGGCGGCAGCTCAAGGAGGGAGAGGAAAGGGTCTATACATGTCCACTACACATGGCTCCCACGTTTAAAATTTGATCCAATTATTAAAGAAAACAGTCTTGTCAATATTTAGATTGAGACTTAAAAAAATTCAAATGAAGGAATAGAAACTGCAGGATTAGAGAACATTTTACCGATATTTATCTTCAGTAGCTGTATTTTAACTAATACTCTAATCATTTGATTACAAACCGTACGACTCTTGCTTCATGAAGCAGTGATTGCAAATCCAACCATTTTATTCCCATAAAACCATTAGAACAGTAACCAACTCTGACCTTTGTGGTTTGAAGAAGGCTAGGCGGAAGAAGGGTGCTGGGCAGGTGGGTCTTCATCACTCTAGGAGCAGGTAGAGCCTCGCTAATCTGCAGAAACACTCCGTCTTCAACCTTCTTGTCTGGACACATTTGACGAAACATTTCTGTGAACTGCTGAGGATTCTCAACAGTGCTTCTAATGGTCTTGCTGTCAATCATCATGTCAAAACTGGAAATGTTTTGTTGTTGTTATTACTACACCTACCCAGAGCTGAAATACTTAAATTTAATCGCTTTAGAATAAATACATTTGAGTTTATTCTTAAATCACCAATTATGCAATAAGTTCTAGCAATACATTTCTTTATATAAACCCATCCAGAAGCTCAAATACAGGATCCTTCATATATTGCAACCGATATATGAATGGTTCTTTGGTAATCTCGCATGTTGCACCCGACAGTTAACACAAGACTTCACATATTCAAGCACACATTAACATCACGTGCACAAACGTGTGGTAATCATGAGGTAATAAAGAAATTTAAGCCAAACACTTATTGTCACAAAACTATCACCATCTTAAAACAATATTATGCTTCACGTTACAAATTTTATATGACCTCTACCCAGGGCCTGTATTCTGTCACAGGATATCAGTCCCTAACTACTTATTGTGTCCAACCTAATCTCTGGTTAAAGAGTTACAAAAACCATGTGCACCATAGTACAAAGATTGACGTTCTAAACAATTAGGTAGAACTTTGTACTATTGTCCGGAAACATTTAAAAACTTATTCCAATGCCTAGTATAACATTTACTTTATTAAACCTCCGATTGCACGTAATAGACCTAGGAAAGGTTAGGTTAATTTGTCTTTGCAACTACAGTGGAAAAGTTTATTTATCGAAATTCAATAGTATTGATCCCTACTTTTCTAATTAGGTTGTACATCTGCACGTACTATTGTCATCCTTCGTCCCAATACAGGGGGACGGGTTTAATTGTCAGAGGCCCCATTTCCTGAAAACAACAATGTAGTGTGCGAGTGAACAATTAATTTAGGACAGTTTAGCATCAATGCTAAACTGAATTATCCAACACTGACAAAGAGAACCAATCACCAGAGTCGGACATGATAATTTTGCTTACACACACAAGACCAAGTGTTATAAATATTTACCCAAGACCTCCGAAGCGATTGCTTCACATGCATGACCTATTTTATGTAACTACAGTATTGAGCCAAAGTATTTGGGCCAATCATGAAGATTGGTCCAAATACCAATTTGGTAAATATACCAAAAATTGAAGTCATTAAAGCCTTCATGAAAGGCTTTAGTGACTTCATAAATGCATTTAACCGTAAAGCCAGGGTAAGCATCCCAACCAGTATTAATATTGCAAGAAATTTATGACATTTATTTCCTGCAACCACTAGTATTTAGTCTGCCAGCCCCCCCCCCCCCTTCCCCCTCGTGTCCACAGAACATTTATAAAAGGTGGCATCTCCCCTCGCCCAGCACCGCCTCAAACAATCTTTTAATGACGAATTTACAATTCCCATCCCTCTTTTTGCAACTAATAAATCAAGCTGGGGCGAGGCTTTATTACAGACAAGTACAAACGCTCACAAAAATGTATCTTGACCTGTCTAGGGCAACCCGTTCTCGCAAATTCATAAAGTCAATATTGACTTATTAACTACGTGCATAGGTGATATACTAAACATAATAGATACCCTTAAAAAGATTCATAGAAAACACTGACCTTACCTAACCTTGTTAGTATCTTAAGATAAGCATCTTATTGCTTCGTAATTACAATTATTACTTAACCTATACCTATTATAGGTTAGGTAATAATTGTAATTACGAAGCAATAAGATGCTTATCTTAAGATACTAACAAGGTTAGGTAAGGTCGGTGTTTTCTATGAATCTTTTTAAGGGTATCTATGTTAAGTATGTCACCTATGCACATATTTAATAAGTCAATATTGACTTATTAAATTTGCGAGAACGGGTTGTCTAGGGAGCCGGTCGGCCGAGCAGATAGCATGCTGGACTTGTGATCCTCTGGTCCTGGGTGCGATCCCAGGCGCCGGCGAGAAACAATGGGCAGAGTTTTGTTCACCCTATGCCCCTGTTACCCAGCAGTAAAATGGGTACCTGGGTTTTAGTCAGCTGTCACGGGCCGCTTCCTGGGGTTGGAGGCCTGGTCGAGGACCGGGCCGCGGGGACACTAAAGCCCCGAAATCATCTCAAGATAACCTTCCTAAGTGCTATATAGTCTTAATGGATTTGCGCTTTCCCCAGATAATCCCCCCCCCCCCTCAAAAAAAATTGTTTGGTAGCACTAATCTGAACAACCAACCACTGAACAACCCATCTTTTGTATTCTACCAACGTAAAGTACAAACACAGGAATTTTTTTTTTTTTTTTTATTTTTATTTTTACATGCAAGCATGTGTATAATGTACCATAAAAACAGAACAAATATAACATAGAACAAAAGTACAAAGCACACACGTACAATGACAAAGGAACAAATCAAGAGAAGACCAGCCAGAAGGGCTCACCACAAAACAAAAATGCATATACAAACATAACGCAAATATAAATGCAATGGAATGTAGAAGGGCTGCACACAAAATTGTAATGCAAAACAGCAACCAAAGGCAAAAACATCCCGATACTACAGCAGAGCTTACTTCGAGCCGGACTAGAACTGAAATTATCTGGCTTTTTCCTTCCATGGGTCAACGGGTAATCCAGGGGATGTGCAATTGTTGCGAAATGTGACCTAATATCCAAACCCATAACCACCCCACCCGATTGTGGAGCAGGAACGGAGGTAATTTGGAGTATTTATATCGAGCCAAGACAAACTTTAAAAAATCTTAAATGTTTACACCGCTCCACGTGCTGAAATAGATCTCTTATATAGACACTACTATAACCCACCCTTGGATGTGGGTGGGTTCCAAGAATGAACCCACCCACATCCAAGGAGGTAGATTTGACCCAGCCTTAGTTTCAGCCTCCCTGAGAAATGCAGCAACATGGTCAGTTGAGCCCACTCACAAGCGACCACTATGGGGTCCAGATTGATCGTAAGTTAAATCTACCGACCCCACCTCCATCTGAAACCTTTAACTTTGCTTTAGCAAAATGGGACCGATTTCAAAACCATTTCAGAGTGGCATAGAAAATAATATGTTCCCAAAGACAGTAAGTCGGGAAGAACAAGATTTTGCTGATGCAATTCAAAGTGCACACAAACGCTATCCCACTGAAAAAACTATTCAGACACCAAAGATTACTGGTACTATTGCAAACGTGTTAGAACTCGGACTCAACAGCACAATGGAGCTATATAAAAAAAACAGCCAAGTGACCACAACAGGACTTTGTGAGGTCAAGGAACATGTGCAGCAAGAGACCAGGCTAATAAACACGAAAGTGGCTAGAATGGTGTTCACATCTGAATGACCACCTTAGAGGTGGCAGCAAATCCACTGGGCCAAAGGAAATAAAACACCTAAAAGCCCCACACCTTAAGGATCCGCATCAGAAGCGGAAGTACTGGCAACCAGGAGGCAGAAAGCAGCCAGTACTCAACTTGCAGATGTACTGGCAGTGCAGACCGGAAGAAAGGTGGCACAGAATCTTTACAGCATTTTCAGAAGTTTGACACTAATAACCATTACACACTAGACGAGCACAATTGAACTAATAAAAACTCCAAGAATACATCCCCGAGATACTACAAAATAACCTATAAAATGATTAGGAACCTCTGCCCAGAGGGAGACGCTGCACACTTTACGTTAATTAATCGAGCCTGGACTTCTAAAACTAAAGCTAGAGCTTTTAATAGAGCAAACGGTACCGATCCCAAAACCCAAAGATTCAGCAAAACCCAGGCCCATTTCTCCAAAGCTGAGCAGCAAAGACAGCCAACAGAATGACACTCTACAGACTTTAGTGGAAAATACCTAAACTGCACCATGGTATGTATGACTATAGACGAGAGGTTGGCTCAGTGGATTGTATTACAACTGTTAGCTCACTTTAACGACAGACCAGGAGGGCCGATATTCCTGGACCACGAGAAAGCCTTTGAATTGGCTATTCTCTGCTGCCTTATTTATGAAGAGGTCAAAGTTAACCTGCTCTCCTGGACTAAAAGCTGTCTCAGAAGCAAGAGACACTTCATGGCACAGTTTCTCAACACAGAAAAAAAAAAGATGAAAATGATACACCGCAAGGCGGCATTTTTAGCCCCCCCCCCCTTCCTCTTTAATTGTTTAATGGAAAAAATAGAGGTTAAAACTCCCACAATACTGCAGGCTGCCAAACTACGCAGACGACTGTCATCATCAAGAAAGGAAGGGATGAGGCGTGCCTTGAACCCAAAGACTGCATCACTGAAGAGGCAAAGCAGATTGGTATCAAACTCAACCCCACAAAGACAAAAGCCATGTCCATAATAAAAGCGAAGCCCAACGTGTAGCTCATAGTACAGGGTCAAGCAATTGAACGGGTGATCACTTAGTATATAGGAATAATCATGGACATAAGAATTTTAATGCCGAAGTCACTTTAGAGAACAGCGGCTCAGACAGCAATCTTCAGGTCACTAACCTCCCTCTCTGGAGGAGCCAATCTGCAAGCCCTTCGCACATACGATGTACAGGCAGTCAGACCAGTAATCTACTGGTTGGACTTTGCCAAAACGGAAACTCTTGGCCTGCCAGAATGGGAAATTTCCTAAACATAATTAAAAAGCACGATTTTTGATAGCGTGATCAATCACACCCAAGTTACACTTGTTCCCCGCCATGGGAGGAGCTACCTTCAAAATAGTAATAAAAGGTCTTCCGATTAAAAACGAAACCTACAATCCCACAATCCTAAAGCGCATCATAGAGAAGCAAATGTGCAGCATTCCAGTAGCAGGACCCCACCCACAACTACACAGACGGATCGGTTTACACAATATGAGTGTGCTGGCGCTGCTCTTTGCACGGACAGTAAACAGGCATATTGGAAATCATAAGGACCAGCATCAACCCAATCCGAGCCGTTTGACAAACAGGCATTCGCACATGCGATTGTGTAATGGCATTTCGAGTTTCGTGCAGACTCAAAAGCTGCACTTCAAATATTAGGAAAAAAGCAGTGGAAAGACTACGTGGAAATAATTACCAACATTTTGTATCTGAGCAGTCACTAAAGGCAAAAGACTCAACATCACCCTAAACTGGATCCCGTCCCATGTGGGAATCCCCTTAAGGTGGCGTTATAATTGTTTGGCCGAAAAAATTCGGCCAAACACGAAAAATTTATAAAAATACTACAACGTTCTGGCAACACCGTGGTGCAAACCGTTTAATGTTATGATAATAAATAACGTAATTAGAGCAAATTTTCCAGCCGCAATTGCCCGAAATCTGGTCCTCGCGGCTCGGGTGCGCCGTAGGGTGATGCGTCATACGTTGTAAGCGTCTAGTATTTCGCAATAGAGTGGAGAATATCTTGTTATGCATATACAAATTATAAACACACTCGCTGGCAACTGTCTTCTGTGAGAGGGAGGGGCTATAATCCGATTACTCTGGCTTAGTCACCCTCTCAGTGTCTGTGCCGGCGGTCGCATGCCTGACGCGCTCGCACAGATCGTATTTTCTTGCATATACTGCACAATGGATATAGTATCGGACAAGAAGAAAGCTCTAAAGGCAAGAGCTCTACGCGTTAGCCAAGTAAAGAAGGAGCGTAAAGCCACACTGAGGCAAAACAAGAGTTCCCTTGAGTGAAGAGAGGGCAGCCTCCCGCCCCCACAACACACTACCTCGCCTCACACCCAGGCACCCACACCTCCTGTGGCACCTGCCACACCTCTGTGGCACCTGCCACACCTCCTGCTGCACCTGCCACACCTCCTGCGGCACCTGCCACACCACCTGCGGCACCTGCCACACCACCTGCGGCACCTGCCACTCAAGATCTTAGACCTGCAACTCAAGACGTTCTCCCTCTTGATGTTGCAAGATGTTGCATATTTCAGACCAATTATATTAGGTTAGTATGTATTATGTTTTATATCTTGATACTATATCATAAATAATTGTAAATATAAAGCTGCTGTCTTTTTTTTTATTTTTTTTTATTTTTTTTTTTATTTTTTTTTTTAATAATTTTTTTTTTTTTTTTTATCAGGCGATCTTCATGGAACTTACACACCTTACTGAAGGAATGCCAATCTACAATGGTGGTAATTTTGATTGAAATTGGTAGTTCATCAACCTCAGCCAAAGGTGGCTGAACTTTGACCTTCATTTTTTACAGGTAACTAATTTGCAACTATATGGTTGAATAACTTTTTTATTTATTATTCAATTTACATGGAACTTGCACATTATATGTAGAGTCTGTGCCTCTAAAAACTCAAGTTATATATTTCCCCTAAGATCATTTATTGATTTTATATATATTTATAAACATCATTTTGTTGCATAATTTTTTGGGTGAACTTTGAAAATTTGTATTATTGCACTAAATAGGTTTGGGATAATAATGCCACTAGACAACCTTTATTATATAGTATTGTGATAGCTGAGTATCATAGAAATAATATCAGTTGATATTGGTATTTGTTATATCAACTTTAAAACATGTAAAAAAATGGTTAAAAAAAGTTTTTTTTTTTTTCTCCCTCTCTATTTAGGCTGCGATGCTGAAACTTGGACCACTTGCAGCCCTCTTCACGTGTAACACGTCAATAAATTTTCATTGCACTAGAACAACTTATGAACCCTAACTATCGCCACCTTAAATGAGAAAGCTGATGAAATTGCTAAATTGGCAACATGTCATCCATTGATATAATCCAACCCAGCCTACAGTACATGAAAGACTATCACCAAAAAGCTCATCTCGACAAAGCTTATCTACACCAGAGTAGCAGAATGTTCGCCCTCTGCAATATGTTATCTTCAGAACAACAAGTTAACAAAATTAAATATCCAAAAGGAATCCACAGGTAAATAGCAGTTCGGTTATGTAGATTACGTCTAGGTTACAGATGCAACTTGGAGATTGGTTAACCCAGAAAGAGTGCACCGTCTGCCAAACAATCACAAGTGTCACTTTTTCGCCGCCATCTTGAATGTGAAGCAACCAACGACCTTAGAGGAGCTTTAAGAGTACTCGAATCTTTCCGTAACCACACTGATGCCATCAACACTGCCACTCTTATGGTAAAAAAAAGGCATCCAGCAGCTGGACACCCTCAAATACTGTCAACCCCGCGATAGCAGCCCAACGATTAAATTTTACCACTTACGAGCTATTCATGCCCGTGCCACCTTTTTGGTTGCTTAATCTTCATCAATCAATCGGTAGAATTGCGAATGTACTCCCAACGCCTGTTGAACCTGATGACCTTTCTGCTGCCACAACTGCTACCATACCCTCCGCCCTGGTCGCAAGTCTCACTGCCTTCACTTCTACTCTACAGACTACCACCAGATCGACCACGAAAACTATAACAGACTCTAGAACCACCCAAGGCCCGGGTGGCACAAACAGTATTTCCTTCTCCAGTTCCCAACACTCCTACCATCACTATCTCGGCAGTAATGCCAGCAGACGTGCCGTTTACAAATTCTAACAGCACCACCAATGCTCCTAAAATAGCTTCTACCACTAATCCACGACACCCGAGCCTACCTCAAGCTGCGGGATTAAAGACACCAACTACGTATGTTACAGACTCTTCAGACCAGAAAATTTTAGGAGGAGTCTTTCGCCTCACCACAAATATCACACCTACTTTATACAAGATGACCTCGAAGAGGTCACCTCACCAAACTTCAACGACAGCACTGATCAGCCAAAGTCTCAGGCAAACAGAAAACTGAAAACCTGGAGGGCTACACTAACCCACCAGCTCCATAATTGGTACCGCTAGCCCTTCGGGGCTGAAATTCACAATGAAAACCCAAATACATCCCCCAGATCTTTAGTATCAGTTACTGATCCAGATAATGGATCTGGAAGA
This sequence comes from Procambarus clarkii, assembly GCF_040958095.1. Classification (NCBI taxonomy): domain Eukaryota; kingdom Metazoa; phylum Arthropoda; class Malacostraca; order Decapoda; family Cambaridae; genus Procambarus; species Procambarus clarkii. The sequence continues at coordinate 13,822,916 of NC_091214.1, forward strand.
GCTTATACTTAGGGTCTCCATAGCCCATTCTACTTTGAACTTTTCCTTTAAGTAGCCGACTCTTGACAATAACAAAATACTGTTACTTATCCGATCGACACTGATGAGCACGAACCGCCCAGTGAAAAGTAGAGTGACTAGATAGCCAGAAAACACTGCCCATTATAAAAGTCTCACTTTCCAACCTCCTTCCAATCCTAGAACAAAAGGGGAAAGTATCCTAAAGTGTACAGGTTACGGCAGTGAGTGAAAGAAGGTGGGTGTGTGCAAGCCTGCACGTCTTGTACCCACCGTTTTATCGAGCAATAAAACCCACTGGCTCTCGGCCGAGCAGGGTTATTGGAAAAACTAAACTAGTCAATAGGTAAACCCCAAGTGGCGGCAGCTCAAGGAGGGAGAGGAAAGGGTCTATACATGTCCACTACACATGGCTCCCACGTTTAAAATTTGATCCAATTATTAAAGAAAACAGTCTTGTCAATATTTAGATTGAGACTTAAAAAAATTCAAATGAAGGAATAGAAACTGCAGGATTAGAGAACATTTTACCGATATTTATCTTCAGTAGCTGTATTTTAACTAATACTCTAATCATTTGATTACAAACCGTACGACTCTTGCTTCATGAAGCAGTGATTGCAAATCCAACCATTTTATTCCCATAAAACCATTAGAACAGTAACCAACTCTGACCTTTGTGGTTTGAAGAAGGCTAGGCGGAAGAAGGGTGCTGGGCAGGTGGGTCTTCATCACTCTAGGAGCAGGTAGAGCCTCGCTAATCTGCAGAAACACTCCGTCTTCAACCTTCTTGTCTGGACACATTTGACGAAACATTTCTGTGAACTGCTGAGGATTCTCAACAGTGCTTCTAATGGTCTTGCTGTCAATCATCATGTCAAAACTGGAAATGTTTTGTTGTTGTTATTACTACACCTACCCAGAGCTGAAATACTTAAATTTAATCGCTTTAGAATAAATACATTTGAGTTTATTCTTAAATCACCAATTATGCAATAAGTTCTAGCAATACATTTCTTTATATAAACCCATCCAGAAGCTCAAATACAGGATCCTTCATATATTGCAACCGATATATGAATGGTTCTTTGGTAATCTCGCATGTTGCACCCGACAGTTAACACAAGACTTCACATATTCAAGCACACATTAACATCACGTGCACAAACGTGTGGTAATCATGAGGTAATAAAGAAATTTAAGCCAAACACTTATTGTCACAAAACTATCACCATCTTAAAACAATATTATGCTTCACGTTACAAATTTTATATGACCTCTACCCAGGGCCTGTATTCTGTCACAGGATATCAGTCCCTAACTACTTATTGTGTCCAACCTAATCTCTGGTTAAAGAGTTACAAAAACCATGTGCACCATAGTACAAAGATTGACGTTCTAAACAATTAGGTAGAACTTTGTACTATTGTCCGGAAACATTTAAAAACTTATTCCAATGCCTAGTATAACATTTACTTTATTAAACCTCCGATTGCACGTAATAGACCTAGGAAAGGTTAGGTTAATTTGTCTTTGCAACTACAGTGGAAAAGTTTATTTATCGAAATTCAATAGTATTGATCCCTACTTTTCTAATTAGGTTGTACATCTGCACGTACTATTGTCATCCTTCGTCCCAATACAGGGGGACGGGTTTAATTGTCAGAGGCCCCATTTCCTGAAAACAACAATGTAGTGTGCGAGTGAACAATTAATTTAGGACAGTTTAGCATCAATGCTAAACTGAATTATCCAACACTGACAAAGAGAACCAATCACCAGAGTCGGACATGATAATTTTGCTTACACACACAAGACCAAGTGTTATAAATATTTACCCAAGACCTCCGAAGCGATTGCTTCACATGCATGACCTATTTTATGTAACTACAGTATTGAGCCAAAGTATTTGGGCCAATCATGAAGATTGGTCCAAATACCAATTTGGTAAATATACCAAAAATTGAAGTCATTAAAGCCTTCATGAAAGGCTTTAGTGACTTCATAAATGCATTTAACCGTAAAGCCAGGGTAAGCATCCCAACCAGTATTAATATTGCAAGAAATTTATGACATTTATTTCCTGCAACCACTAGTATTTAGTCTGCCAGCCCCCCCCCCCCCTTCCCCCTCGTGTCCACAGAACATTTATAAAAGGTGGCATCTCCCCTCGCCCAGCACCGCCTCAAACAATCTTTTAATGACGAATTTACAATTCCCATCCCTCTTTTTGCAACTAATAAATCAAGCTGGGGCGAGGCTTTATTACAGACAAGTACAAACGCTCACAAAAATGTATCTTGACCTGTCTAGGGCAACCCGTTCTCGCAAATTCATAAAGTCAATATTGACTTATTAACTACGTGCATAGGTGATATACTAAACATAATAGATACCCTTAAAAAGATTCATAGAAAACACTGACCTTACCTAACCTTGTTAGTATCTTAAGATAAGCATCTTATTGCTTCGTAATTACAATTATTACTTAACCTATACCTATTATAGGTTAGGTAATAATTGTAATTACGAAGCAATAAGATGCTTATCTTAAGATACTAACAAGGTTAGGTAAGGTCGGTGTTTTCTATGAATCTTTTTAAGGGTATCTATGTTAAGTATGTCACCTATGCACATATTTAATAAGTCAATATTGACTTATTAAATTTGCGAGAACGGGTTGTCTAGGGAGCCGGTCGGCCGAGCAGATAGCATGCTGGACTTGTGATCCTCTGGTCCTGGGTGCGATCCCAGGCGCCGGCGAGAAACAATGGGCAGAGTTTTGTTCACCCTATGCCCCTGTTACCCAGCAGTAAAATGGGTACCTGGGTTTTAGTCAGCTGTCACGGGCCGCTTCCTGGGGTTGGAGGCCTGGTCGAGGACCGGGCCGCGGGGACACTAAAGCCCCGAAATCATCTCAAGATAACCTTCCTAAGTGCTATATAGTCTTAATGGATTTGCGCTTTCCCCAGATAATCCCCCCCCCCCTCAAAAAAAATTGTTTGGTAGCACTAATCTGAACAACCAACCACTGAACAACCCATCTTTTGTATTCTACCAACGTAAAGTACAAACACAGGAATTTTTTTTTTTTTTTTTATTTTTATTTTTACATGCAAGCATGTGTATAATGTACCATAAAAACAGAACAAATATAACATAGAACAAAAGTACAAAGCACACACGTACAATGACAAAGGAACAAATCAAGAGAAGACCAGCCAGAAGGGCTCACCACAAAACAAAAATGCATATACAAACATAACGCAAATATAAACACAGCGTAATACAAACATAAGGGAAACAGGCGAGAAACATACAAAACAAGTCTGCTAACACCTCACACACATAATGCACACAACAAAGAGCACACCCCAACAGCCTGAAGGGCACACAAGATGACAAACAAGGGCACACGACATCCACAACCGAACACACAAATGCATAGGAACCGCACACCCCCCCCCCCCCACTAGCCATACAAGAAGACCCACAATACAAACCGGAGCACGCAGGAACCGGGAAACAATACCCACCCCACCCACTCACATACACACCCCACAACCAGGCAACATAAAATACATAGAAATCACTTGCGAGGAACCTCGTGAGAAATGTACTTCTCTGGGAAAAGATCATGAGGATATTTCGCCTTTTAAGCTTCCCAGACTAGATCTTCAAGGTCGGTAGGGTTTGTGATCCCCCGCTCTCGAGCGGGTATCATAAACTCGGGAACATCTATATCTGGCGGCATCGGCCAATACCTAAGGTCACTGACGCAAGTCGCATAACGAGGCTGGGGAGCGCCAACCACGCCCTTCGAGGAAGCAGATGACACCGGAGAAGCGGACGAGGGTCGCCGAGCCTGCCACGCCTTCATCGGAGCAGGTGCCGGACGCTGAGACGATAGCACTTCCACGGATACCGCAGGAGACACGGAAGGGACTGCAGGAAACTGAAGAGGCGGCAAGACCGCTGCCGAGGAAACGGGTAACGAGGAAGGGGCCACAGAACATCCAGAGCGAGCATCCTTTCTCAACATCACTACCAGGCCACCCCGCTCACCACCAACTACAGCAGGGGAAACCACCGCCCACGAAGAACCGGAGCCATCCGACGCAGGCAACGCACCTGAAGCAGGACCCTCTGACACCGGACCAGAAGTTGAGGCCAAAACGCCGGCACCGGCATCCTCAGGCAAGTGTACCTCCGCCACCACCGTAGTGTGCACCACATCCGGAGCCACTCCACCGTCAACGGAAGGACGACACTCGTCGAATTCGCCAACATCAGCCCACGCAGAAGAACGCCGGGAACGCTTAGGCTCGGGCCGCACATCATCAGACCCGAAGGCAGACTCAGCGACCCGCGCAGCACCAACCGAGCGAACTGACGCACGCCGCAGCACGGCAGCCTCCTCAACCACACGGGGCACCAGGCCAGGCACAGGAGGGAATGCCGGAACCACCTCAGCTCCCAGCACAGCCGGAACAGACGGCGAGGGCGCAGGGACCGGGACAGACACAGCAGAGGAAGAACTGGAAGACGAGGGGTCCGAGCAAACGGCAGGCGGAAGAGGCTCGGACACCAGCTGGAGCACTAGGCGAGGACCCAACCTCCGGAGGAGATGCGGCAACAACAGGAGGCGCAACAGGCGGAGCAACAGCTGCTACAGAGGGCACCTCCTCAGCCGAAGAGACGTCCATACCCACCGAATCATCCCCCACAGGAAGGGGCGGAAAATCCTCCTCACTGAAGAGATTCACTGGTGCAACAGCAGGCGCAGAACAGTCAGCAGCCTGATGGCCCAAAAGACCACAACGATAACACGTCCGCGGCTGACGGGCGTAAAACACCCGAACGTTGTACCCCATAAGGCGCACAGAGGACGGAATATCCGCCCGGAGTCTCATGCCCAGGGTGCGAATGTTAGACCTCACACCCTTAAGAGGACTAGAAGACACCACGTTCACTCTCACACTAACAACTGCGCCAAACCGGCCGAAATACCGCCGTAGCAGAGCCTCTGGAAACTCCAAGGGAGCCCCATGCACACTGATGTAAGTAAGTGCACCACTCCTATCCGAGAGGGTGACAGTGCCCGCACCATCCGGCAGGGGCAGTGTCCGCCCCTCGTATCGCCGGAGAAAATCGCGATACGCCACCTCTGCAAACTTCACAATTGCCCTACGGGCCGTTACCAACTCGACCCCATAAATCGCAAACACAGGGACAGAGCATTTCACAAGCCAGGGCAATCTCTGGGTAACCAGCCCGCACAGAGAACTCTAGTCCCACAGACTGAGCCCGGACGACAGGGGGTAGAGGGACCCCCATCGTAACGCCACGTCAGCACAGGCGAGCAGAGACACACCCGCCCTCAACCAGCCGAAACGGGCAAACAACACCAACTGCTGGAGCGCCGATTCAACACGTCCGCCCCGTACCGAAGCTAGGGCCAGACTCCCACGCTCACAAACACAGGAAATGGTAAAAGGAATAATACTTCACACAGTCATTAACAGATCTTATCTCAAGCAGCCAAAATTGCCACATCATTTTATCCACATCCGGTGCCGTGTTAAGCAGGAGTAACCGTTTTATGAAATGTAATAGAGAAAAAAATATATAAAAAAAGTCTTGGCAAAATTTTTATTTTCTGCCAAGATAAAATGGTTAAGAATATTTATGAATACTATTTTAAAGAACTTTTGCAAGATCTTCGCTAATATTACATGGTCTTCAAAATTAAAGGGGACTATTCTAAGGTACGTCTGCAAATTAGCGAATTTACTGCAGCTTGCTGAACTACCATTCCGAAAAAGTCTTCCATAAATGCGATCTAAACCGGAGCTCATTTAGAACTAAGCAGCTAAACACTAATTAAATCTTTCAACCACACCTACCGATTTATTAGGAGCAATCAGACTATACAGTAATTATAGCCCTAGTCCCGGGCGTTACCAAGACAATCACACTGATAAACCAAGAATGTGTCATACTGTATATGCGGTGCTCTGATGAAGATGGGCAGGTTGCCCCTCTGGTTCAGGTCGGGGTTGTGAAGCATCGTCCACACCAACTCCAACATCCAGGTCGTCCCAGACCTGGGCATTCCCATCACAAGTACGTCACCTTGTGAACTGAAGAGAACATTATTGTAGTATACATTATAGAGAACATACAAGTGTATACATTTTACACCCACATATATATCAGGGGAGAGTGATTTGGGCACCGTTCACCCACCACCCTCCCGACCAAGTACATTACCCATATTCAAGTATCAAAGTAACAATAGACATATTACACCTTGTAGTTGTAGATGTCGTCAGCATATTTGGTGAAGAGCGTCGGGTAGAGCCAGCCTCCGGGCCTGAGGCGGACCATACCTTTGTTGTAGAGCGTCTGTTCCTGCTCCATCCTGGCCAGCCACTCCTCGCTCATGTCCTCCACCTCGTGACCACTAGCCAGCTTCGTATTCATCTTCCTAGGTACAACTACACGGGTCGTTATGGCAGTCATGAAAATACCTGGTCTATGTCAGGCATTACAGTGATTAGGTAAAGTGTCAGTACTTTAATAAACGTGTTTACAATTTGATGGCGAGGATGATTATTTGTGGATGCGTGACATGGCCCCATGTCAGGGCTGTGTCGGCCGATGACCTGTTATGTGACGCCAGGGATGGCGGGTGGGGATATGAACTATTAGTTGGTAAGGGTATTAGGTGAAGAATGTTATGAAAGATGGGTAGACTATGTGGATCGGGGAGGGTGGGGGAGATGTCGAAGCTTAACCAGTTCCTGCACTTCTATTCAAATTATATAAATCGACAATACAACTACTCAAAAACTACAATTAAAGTAGTTATTTCAAAAAGAAAAATTAATGTTCTTAAAATAGGGAATGGAGCATAACTAGCGCCACCAGTCATAGCTCATTGGGTGGGGATGTTTGGGCAGATAGAAATCTAACATTCACCAGACCTACCACACCACACACTGAACTATGCAACACCTGCCTCTGCAAGAATCAGGAGCACAGTATAATCTGTAATGCCGTGCAAGTTAATACTGGAATCCGAAAAACTTTCTTTAGATCCGATAGATATACAAATACCACACTTGTCATTAGGTTGTATATGTAACTTTACTAAGCGTGCCAAAACCTGACGGGAAAAACTCCGCCTACTTACAACTACACAGTCGTTATATTACCGTCACAACACTAAGTCCACCTACAATGACAAGCCGACCGACTAAGAACGAGCTGGTATATATTTTAAATACACACAAGTCGCATTGTCAAGAACTGGCCTAATGGTCAGCGATAAATCCAGACATCAATGTATATTTAAATAGTACAAACTCCCTGCCATTGGCGGGGCGCGTTATCAGCAATTACTTTGTCGTTTCAACGCTGCGTTATTGAAAGTCCTCACAGGAGCCAACTTAACCCATAATAGATGGACCAAAATTACATTCTCCAGATTAAATGTGGCATCCACTGTACTGTTATGCCATTCCTGCAAGACACCAACGAGTTGCTCAATAAAGAAAGATCACTTGGCAAGGAAGGTAGTATTTACAGCGTGCATAGACCGCGAGGAGCAGTACGAGCTGTTCGGCTCGTACATTCCCGCCAACATTATATTTCCTCCATACAGCGTCGGCAAATAATTACAACCATTTTAATATTTATCTACTTACACTGCACAATTACACCAATCACAGTGTCTTTTCTCAAATAGAATGTGAATACACTCTGCTCACTATAAGAGAACTACTGCATTTGGCAACTACTATATCTACACAAAGTTATTAAAGCAGTTGGTTATACAGTCCCCAAATTATTTTCACAGTTTAACTAGTCTTCCCTGAAGAATATTCATTTAAATACGTCAACACACTACAGCTCACGTTGTGACACTGAAGGTGGGAGGAGGAGCAGCAACACAACTACTCACAACAACACAATCAACACATATGACCGACCATTGGCTGAGGCTCCACCAAAGTCAACACCCCAGTGTTACCAACTCGGCTAATTAAGTACTCGCATCCATCTAGTGATACCAATTCAGTGTAAAAATTAATGCTTACGCTATCATTTTAAATATAATAAAAAACAACTGTAAGTGGACATAGAGAAAAATGAGGCACAAAAATTTATGTTAAAGAAGAACAGTAGAATGCTTCGTTAAAATAATTATGAACATTAATTCCGGTTGTTTCCAAAAATCTCGCCCGTTCTCACACTTGAACAAACGTTTAAATTAAAGGAGTTTACTCCACAATAAGTGTAAATACCTTAACTCTAGAGGACAATGACCTGTAATTGGAGGAGGCATTTTGGTGGCTGGTATCTATAGTGTGGAGGTCACTGGTCATTACGGGTGAGAACGAGGGAACTGTGCAGCGATCTCACCAAAACCGGACCTAACAATTAATGAATCTTTACATGTGCACTATGGAAGGAAACGTAAACATTAACATGTTTTATAGAGAATACAAGCGTGTAAATGTGTAGGTTTTCTCCTCTTAAACAACATCAGCATCAATAGCTAAGATGACAAAGTGAAGGTTTTCTAAGTTAGACAAACGAGCATTGACCAGTTTTTGTCTATCGTCAGCAGAGTACGATAGCAGTGATATCCTGGATCCGGATTCACAAAGCAGTTACGCAAGTACTTACGAACGTGTACATCTTTCCTCAATCTTTGACGGCTTTGGTTACATTTATTAAACAGTTTACATGCATGAACATTTCCCAATCAACTGTTGTTATTGTTATAAACAGTATCCTGGCGCCTCGGAGCTCATTAACTGTTTAATAATTGTAAACAAACCCGTCAAAGATTGACAAAAGATGGACAGGTTCGTAAATGCTTGCGTAACTGCTTCGTGAATCTGGCCCCCAGACTGATAGACAACACCCACTAAAATCAACATGGTTACTTATTTATAGTCGGCACCTTACCCAGGGATGTGGTACAGTCATTAGTCGGCACCTTACCCAGGGATGTGGTACAGTCATTGGTCGGCACCTTATCCAGGGATGTGGTACAGTCATTGGTCGGCACCTTACCCAGGGATGTGGTACAGTCACAGGTCGGCACCTTACCCAGCGATGTGGTACAGTCACAGGTCGGCACCTTACCCAGGGATGTGGTACAGTCATTAGTCGGCACCTTACCCAGCGATGTGGTACAGTCACAGGTCGGCACCTTACCCAGGGATGTGGTACAGTCATTGGTCGGCACCTTACCCAGGGATGTGGTACAGTCATTGGTCGGCACCTTACCCAGGGATGTGGTACAGTCATTGGTCGGCACCTTACCCAGCGATGTGGTACAGTCATTGGTCGGCACCTTACCCAGGGATGTGGTACAGTCACAGGTCGGCACCTTACCCAGGGATGTGGTACAGTCATTGGTCGGCACCTTACCCAGGGATGTGGTACAGTCACAGGTCGGCACCTTACCCAGGGATGTGGTACAGTCATTGGTCGGCACCTTACCCAGGGATGTGGTACAGTCATTGGTCGGCACCTTACCCAGGGATGTGGTACAGTCATTGGTCGGCACCTTACCTGGTTGATACCTGGTTGATGGAGTTCTGAGAGTTCTTCTACTCCCCAAGCCCGGCCCGAGGCCAGGCTCGACTTGTGTGAGTCTGGTCCACCAGGCTGTTGCTTGGAGCGGCCTGCAGGCCCACATACCCACCACAGCCCGGCTGATCCGGAATTTCTCTTAGAAACCCGTCCGGTTTTCTCTTGAAGATGTCCACGGTTGTTCCGGCAATATTTCTTATGCTTGCTGGGAGGACGTTGAACAACCGCGGACCCCTGATTTTTATACAGTGCTCTCTGACTGTGCCTATGGCACCTCTGCTCTTCACTGGTTCAATCTTGCATTTTCTTCCATATCGTTCACCTCAGTACGTTGTTATTTTACTGTGTAGATTTGGGACCTGACCCTCCAGTATTTTCCATGTGTATATTATTTGGTATCTCTCTCGTCTCCTTTCTAGAGAGTACATTTGGAGAGCTTTGAGACGATCCCAATAATTTAGGTGTTTTATCTCGTCTATGCGTACCGTATATGTTCTCTGTATTCCCTCTATTTCAGCAATCTCTCCTGCTCTGAAGGGGAAAGTAAGTACAAAGCAGTACTCGAGACGGGACAACACAAGTGACTTGAAGAGTACAACCATTGTGATGGGATCCCTGGATTTGAAAGTTCTCGTAATCCATCCGATCATTTTTCTGGCTGACGCGATATTTGCTTGGTTATGCTCCCTAATCGTTAGATCGTCGGACACTATTATTCCCAAATCCTTGACATGCTGTTTTTCTACTATGGGAAGATTCGATTGTGTTTTGTACCCTGTATTATGTTTCAGATCCTCATTTTTGCCGTACCTGAGTACCTGAAATTTATCACTGGTAAACATCATGTTATTTTCTGCTGCCCAGTCGAAAACTTTGTTGACATCTGCTTGTAGTTTTTCAATGTCTTCAGCAGAGGTAATTTTCATGCTGATTTTTGTGTCATCTACCCTGGGATGTGCATGAAAATTTATTTAAAAACTTATGATGACAAAAAAATCAGCTGTGTTATGCCAAAAATTACATAGAACGAGAACTTCAAGAAATTGTTCTAATTTATGAGTTGCTGTCATTATTAATTTTTTTCTTGATTCAGTTGTAAGAGATAAATACATTAGAAAAGAGATTTCATTAAATCTGAAGGCTGAGAGGAATCATGCTCTTTGTCAATGTTTGGTGAATCTTTGGAAAACTTGAGTGTAGAAAGTAAAGTGTCAAAGAAGCATCTCCTAAATTAATATTCTCTAGGATGCCTTAAATTCTCTACACGAGTCTAATCAAACTTTGCGGCCTGGTTGACTGTATTACAGTATATATAAAACTAAACTCTTATTCTTTCTTTTTTATATAAAATAATAATAATAATATATACTTACTAAAAAAAGAAAATATTGAGTATAGTTTCATATATAATGGTTGATATTTTTATTATCCATTGTGTGTGTGTGCACACTCACATAGTTGTACTCACCTAGTTGTGCTTGGGGGGATTGAGCTTCGGCTCTTTAGTCCCACCTCTCAACAGTCAATGAACTGGTGTGCAGATTCCTGAGCCTAATGGGCTATATCATATCTACATTGGGAACCGAGACATGATCACTTCTTTATAAAATTCTCTGGAAATAAAAGACTGGAAAGAACTAAAAATGTTCCTTGTTGTTACAAATTCCACCAGTCTAATAAACCATTACACCTCCTAATTCCAACATCATAGCAGCTCCTTTGACTCTTATTTAATTGCTTGGAAATCTTTATATCTTTCATCTTGACATCCACTTGTGGAAATTCCCTTAAACAATTGATTCTATCATTCATGAAACGCCTGTAACAAATTCCACGTAATGGAAAAGAAGGGGGGGGGATAATATGGTATTTTTACCATATCAGTTACTTGGAAGGAAACTAAAAGATATTTTCACCATATCAGTTATTTAAGGCATCATGTTGTTCTGTATGGAACTAGAAGACACTAATCCTTCGGTACAACTTCTCAAATAAACCACATGGGTCTAATTTAACTTTGCGGTATCTATATAAAAAATACAAAAAACATATATGTTCGGGAATAAAATATTCACATATTTTATACTTATTGTATTAGTTATTTTATGTCTGTTCATTACGATAACATCTATTATGAATATGTATAACAAAATACCATATATGGAATCAGTTGCAGTTGGAATGACTGATGGTAAAATGAAATATGTTATGGGTTCACTACATGCCATAGCTGGTTCCCTTGCAGTAATTCTGGCAACTTTGGCAATTTTCACAACAATTAACACAAATAAAAGTATAAAAAGTGAAGAAAGAGAACAAATGAATTTCGAAGCACCATAAAAAAGGTAGGAATTTTCCAAATATTAAATTAAATGGATGAGAATATATTTAATAATTGGGCTAAAAAAGACAGGTGCTTGGTTAAAAATATAATAATGACAACAATTCTTAACTTAATATTCTCTAGAATGCCTAAAATTGTCCACTCATGTCTAATCTAGCTTTGCTGCCCGGTTCACTATATACAGTATATATAAAACTAAAATTCTTATTCTCTCTTTTTTTGTTTAAGTAAATAAAATAATATTATATATTTACTAAAAAATAGAAATATAGTGTATAGTGTTTCACCTAGTTGTATTTGGGGAGATTGAGATTCGGCTCTTTGGTCCCGCATCTGAACTGTTAATGAACTGGTGTATAGATTCCTGAACCAATTGGTTTCTATCATATCTACATTTGAAACTGCGTAAGGAGTCTGCCTCCTCATCATCATTGCCTAATGCATTCCATCGGTTAGGTACGCTAACACTTTTCTTTCTACACTTAAATTTTCCGAAGATTCACCAAACATTGACCAACAATACGATTCCTTTCTACCCTCAAATTTCAAGAAATCTCTTATCTGGTGATTTTTTTTCTTACAACTGAGTCAAGAAAAAAATAGTAATAACAACTCCCAACTTAAAATAATATTCTCTAGGATGCTTAAAATTGTCCACGCGTGTCTAATCCAGCACTGCGGCCTGGGTGACTGTATACAATATATTTATACTACACTCTTATTCTTTCTTTTTTTGCTTTAGTAAATAAAATAATATTACTGTTATTTAATACTTACTAAGAAAACAAAACTTCACTTACTAGCTTAGACACAAACGTCCACCTCTTCGCTCCATAGATGGCATTCACTGTCTAAGTGCCACCTCACCTGAGGTCAGCAGCGGCTACTTCGCGAACTGACTAGGGCAGGAATCCAGCGCCTATTGCTGGCATATCCTGTCACCACTAGATAGCGTTGTCCAAGTTGTGGGGTTCTCGGGAGCGGACTCATAGATGGCGTGGACTTCACTGCTCCGTGCTCGGGCGAGGAATTCTGGTTCGTAACAAGCACGTGGTGTGGCGCGTCCGGTGGCGGGAATTCTGTTAGCCAATCAGAATCACCGGGCGAGGCAATGAGTGCTGGTGGAGCATGAATTGAACAGTACTCTACTCACTCCTGGACAGGCCCCTCATATGTGTTGGGATCGAACTGTCTAAAACCCAACACATTTTAAATAGGTTTGTTCTGGAAGTGCTTTTCTGTACTTGCAAGTGCAAGTACCATTTCAGAAAAGGCAGAGACCGAAGTTGGAATAACCCAGTTGCACGGTAAATCAGAGGTGAAAAATGAAAATGACACTATACCTTTCTTTTGCTTCTCGATATCATAACCTAAGAGCAAGAGACCAGGTAGTTGACATAGTAGACATCTTCCACCATCATAATCATTATGATTAACGAGTGATTTATTTATCTGTCTGCAGTATTTGAGGAAATTAGTAACTATTTGAAAAAAAAACCTTGGTGTCGTGTAGTGGGAGGTAATAATAATCATCCTTATTATTGTCCAGGGTATTATTACACCAGACGAACTTTCATAGGAAAAAGGCATGTTAGTAAAAGCACATTCTTTTAAATAATTTTCTTCTTTTCGACATTTAAACATTCCTTAAATTTTGAAGGATATATTTTTTGTAATAGTTTATTGTAAAAATTGGGTCATTAATATCGAGGATCATATAATGTTGCAGACCGATGAAAAAAAAATAATGCAACCATAATTGTGGCTAATATAATTAAAAAAGGAGGGGAAGACCATTCTGATTTGCTACTGCATTATGGGAAATGTGTGGGCAAGAATTTACATTGACATAACAAAATGTTAAATAGTCAAATTCGCTTTTATTCCACCGATATCAGTTGTAAATTGAACTTTTAATTTAGATGACTGCTTATTTTTTCTTAGTAAACCTGCTTCCACATATGAATTTACATCATATAAATTTATTGGTTGTGGTTTATTATTATTATTATTATTTATTATTATTATTATTATTATTATTATTATTATTATTATTAATTATATATAAATTTGCATGTTTCACATTTGCCTCACTATACAATTTTTGAATTAAAATACTCACATAAGCAGTAATATTTGTCATATCTTGATTAAAAGGTGAGGAATAGGATGATGGAGGAAAAATATAGAAGTTTGAATTAGTTATATTTATTAAATTAGGTATAGTTTGCCCAGATATGTACCGCATATTAATGGTTTTTAAATATATATAATGAGAAAACAGCTTTTAATGAAACTGGGTTTTAGGCTATAAATCTCAAAAAGATAGAGTACCTTAGGCTGAAATCTAAAATTTATTGATATCACGTTCTTCAACTTGTTTATGTGGAAGATTTTTCATGTAATCTTAAAGTTGATTACATATTTACTTCCTCACATAATGTCAAAGTAAAAAAAAATATCACATGTGTTGTCAACCCCTAATATTTTTTCCTTAATTTTATATACAAATCGCTAGTTTTATATACATTTGTAATGTTTTTTTATACCACAGTATTTAAAATCCCCGGGCCTTTTATATCTCCGAGTAAATAAAATTAAAATGACCCTATGGGAGGGCCAAAAAATTAGAGGAGTAAACTTTATCTAATATTGGGAGATGTTTATAGATAACGACTATTTCATCTGGTAAATAATCCTCAGAAAGATAGAGTAGAAGGTATTGTTCGTAACTCGAGACATGATCACTGCTTTATAAAATTCTCAGATGGATTGAAACCCATCCTACTTTCTGGAAAGAACTTAAAATGTCGCATTCTACCAGTCTAATAAACCACTACACCTCCTACAAATGCCAATACTAAGAAGATTCGCTGGTGAATCAATTGACTCTTATTAAATTGCTTGGAAATGTGTATATCTTCCACGTTGACATCCATTTGTGGAAATCCACTTACACAATTGATTCCATCGTTCATGAAACTCCTGTAACAAATTCCACATATTGTAAGAGAAGGGGGATAATATGAAGACTATATCATATCAGTTACTTTTAAAACACGCCTTTTGACTACTGGTTAAGGGCCTTAGAGCATTGAACTCGGAGGTAAGAGATATGGGCTGACCAAGACAAACGAGTGTCAAAGACCAACCCCAAAAGCTTCGCGGAATCCCTGTACACAATGGGATGACCATAAAGCGACAAAGAGGGAAGAAGAACGACATGCTTCCGAATAAAAGTCATGGCACAAGTCTTAGACGCAGAGAACTTGAAGCCATTATCGGTGGCCCAAGACGACATGGCATCAATCGCAAGTTGAAGCCGCTGTTGAAGGAGAGGGGAATCATCACCCAGACAGCAAAGGGTAAGATCATCAACATAGAGAGCAGAGAAGATGCCAGAAGGAAGAGAGGAAAGAAGACCGTTGCGGGCAACTAGAAAAAGAGTAGTGCTCAGAAAACTACCCTGGGGAACACCCTCATACTGCTGAAAAGGGGCAGAGAGAGCAGTACCAAGCCGCACACGAAAGGAACGACGAGAGAGGAAGCTCCGGAGGAAGAGCGGGAGGTTCCCACGAAGGCCAAAAGAATGAAGTTGAGACCAAATATGATACCGCCAGGTAGTGTCGTAAGCCTTTTCCAGGTCAAAAAGGACGGCAACAACGGAGGTCTTCGCAGCAAAAGCAGTACGAATATAGACCTCCAAGTTCACCAGGACATCTGTTGTGCTGTGGCACTTGCGAAAACCAAATTGAGAAGGGGAGAGGTGGCGATAGAGCTCTAAGAGCCACATCAAACGAACGTTGACCATACGTTCAAAGAGCTTGCAGACACAACTCATGAGACCAATAGGGCGGAAGTCCTTGGGGGATGACCCGAGAGACCCTGGTTTCCGAACAGGGAGGACAACAGCATCGAGCCAGTCTTCAGGGACTGACGACGACTCCCAGACCCGGTTGTACAGCCTCAGTAAATACTGAGACGTGCACGGAGGGAGATGGCGAAGCATTTCATAATGAATGCCATCGGAGTCCGCTGCCGTAGAACCACAAAGGGCTAGGGCAGATTGAAGTTCAGAGAGAGAGAAGGGATCATTATAGGGAAGGTGAAGATAAGTACAGAAATTTAAAGCACGAGATTCAAGGAGAGGCTTACGAAGAAGGAAGGATTGGGGGAGACGAGAACCAGAACTAACAGAAGAGAAATGGGAACCCAGTTCGGTCGCAACCTGCAACGGGTCCGCCACAAGAGTACCATGAAGGCGAAAGACCTGTGAGACATCGGGAACGAACTTACCCGCAATCTTGCGGATACGCTTCCAGACCAGTGGAAGAGGAGTTTCGGACGTAACGGTGGAGACATAAGATTCCCAGCAAGCACGTTTAGCCGCACGGATGGTCCTACGAGCCACCGCACTCGCCTTCCGAAACAAAAGAAAAGACTCAACCGTCTGCCGGAGGCGATGTCTCTTCCAGGCTGCACGCTTACAGCGGACAGCCCGAGCACAGTCCAAACTCCACCAGGGAACGCACTTCCGCGTTCCTCGAGAGGAAGAGCGAGAAATAGAGTGGAGGGCAGCGTCAAAGACAGTGCCATGAAAAAAAAGGATGGCGCGAGGGAGAGGTAAAACGGAGAGGCCAGAAATAGTAGCACGGAGAGTAAAGAGGCGCCAGTCAGCCTCAGCAAACCGCCACCTAGGGAAGGAGAGAGGAGGGCGAAAGGAGAAAAAAGTGACAAGGATAGGAAAATGGTCACTGCCATGGAGGTCATCAAGGACTCGCCACCCGAAATCTAAGGAAAGGGATGACGAGCACAGAGAAAGATCGAGACAAGAAAGAGAGCGAGTCCGAGAGTCCAAATGAGTGGGCTCACCAGAATTAAGAAGGGACAGGGAAGAAGAGAGGATGAAAGGTTCAAGGAGGCGACCCCGGGTGTTTGTCAGCACATCACCCCAAAGGGCATGACGACAATTGAAATCACCCAGCAGGAGCACAGGCTCCGGCAAGGAGTCTAGGAGGTGTTTAGGATCGGGAAGAGAAAGTGGGACAGTGGGGGGTAGATAAATAGAACAAACCATGTACCATCTACGCACAAAGATACGGTCGGCAGAACAGTGGAGAGGCGAGGAAAAAAGTAAGGGGACAAAGGGAACATCGGAACGAATCAAGAGAGCAGAAGAATTATGGACCCCAGCTGTTGCTGGGGGAGGGGAGAGAAAAGGATAGCCACGGAAGCGACCAGGACGAGAACCAAGCATCGGCTCCTGGAGACAGACACAAAGGGGCGAAAACTGTGAAATGAGAAGTTGGAGGTCAAGGAAATTGGCGTAAACTCCACGGATGTTCCACTGGAGAAAAGACATCAGCAAAGAGAGAGAGGAGAGCAAAGAAGAAACAAAGGTGAAGAAGGAACACAGCACGCTAAAAAAGCACAGAGTCAGGATCAGGGTCAGCGAAGTCAGGGATAGGGGGCATGGGTAAACTGAGTAAAGAAGGAGGGCAAGAAGCGGGAGGACGGACCAGAGGCGGACGAGCAGGGTCTGGAGGAGAAGGAAGGGGAGGAGGGGGGGGGGCAGAAAGAGGGGAGCGCACCTCAGCCAGGGCAGTAACCGAGATGGAACCAGGGGCTAACGAAACCTCCACAGTAGGAACAGGGGGCACCACCACCGAAGGAATGATAGAGTGGGAGGGGAAGGAATGATAGAATCAGAGATAGGGGGTGAAGAAGAAAGCGAAGCTTTCTTACCGACAGGGGAGGAGGAAGGAGAGGAGCCAGGTTTCCGCTTCTGACTCAAAGATACAGGCGTCCCAGCAGCAACGTACTGGGCAACAGACTCTAGTGTCTCGATAGGAGAAGAAGATCGAGAGCGAGCAATATAACCATCAGGAGAGTGATGGACGTCGGCCCGCACAGTCAGGCGGCTTAGAGAGCCAAGAGACGGAGGAGAAGGACGGGAAGGAGGACTAGAAGGAGTGGAAATAGAAGACACAGGAGACGTGACAGACTGGGTAGAAAGAAGGGTAGCCCTAGACAGAGAACCAGGAGGGGGACCCTTCAGAACAGAACGGAGGGAAACAGGGGAGGTGGTGGTGGGTGTGTCCGGGTCTAAGGCTCGGAAACGGTTGTGAGACTGAGAAAGGTGGGAAGGACGAGGAGAGGAAGAGCGCACCACGCGAGCATAGGAGACGCCAGCGAAAGAGGGGAGACGATGAACTTGGCGCCGAGCCTCAGGAAAAGACAAACGGTCTCGGTGCTTCAAGTTGAGGACAGCCGCCTCAAGTTTGTAGCGAATACATGCACGGGAGAAAGTAGGGTGGGCCTCACCGCAATTGAGGCAGCGGGCCTGGGAAGAAGTTCACTCTAACTTAGAGTGACCCTCGCTTCCACACAGGGGACAGAGAGAGACAGGACTAGAGCATTTGAGGGTACCATGCCCAAACCTCCAGCACTTACCGCAGAGCCTCGGAGAGGGAATATATTCCTGAACGGAGCATCTGACACCAGCAAGAATGACAGAGTGCGGAAGGGACCTACCATCAAAGGTAACCTTCACAACCCTAAGGGGCAGGCGGCGATGGCCACGAGGGGGACGAGTAAATGTATCCACCTGGAGTACAGAATGACCCTGAGCCTCGAGGATATGCTTGATATCCTCGTGGCAGTCCTTGAGATCCCGAACACCAGTCGCAACATGGTGCGGGAGAAGAACAGTGCCAACACTGGCATTCAATCGGGCGTTCTTCGAGACCCGAACAGGGGTCTCGCCAAGGCAGGATAAGGAGGCCAAGCGGGTGGCTGCATCCTGAGAAGGAGCAGCAACGACACGGGTACCAAGACGAGTGGGGTTGAAGGTGATAGAGGCATCCACGGAATCGACAAGATGCCTATGAAGAGAAAAATCGTCAGGAAGAGTTGAATCCAAAGGTAGGAGGTCAAAGTATTTAGTCCACGTAGCAGGACCAAACAAAGCATGGAACGAAGTAGGATGGGAAGGGAGCATACGAGAGCGGCCGTGGCGGGGACGGCGATGAGAACCCTTAGAGAGAGACAGGTTGAAAGGTGCAGTAGTCACAAGAAAGGATGGAGCCGTGCAAGGGGACGAGACAGTCACCACAGCAGGCTTGGAGCTCGACCCAACCACAGAGGAGGGAGGGGAGCAGGGAGGAAGAGTCCGGTCTGGGCCTAAACCGGGTTCCGTAGCGGGGGCTACAGATCCCGGTTTTCCAGGACAGTCCGACTCACGGGCCTGGTCGCCCACCCCATGAGCCTGGGCAATAGAAGGCAAGTCGTTATCCATACAGCAAACCAAACAAAAGGGATGGGACCTGGAACCAAGGGATACCACCTACCAGGGAAGCCAGGGAGGCCGAGCGCGGGCCAGTGCAGGAAGGGTGTGTCGTCCCCAGCGGTGCTCCCCCTTTTCAACAGGGGAGTCCTACTACTTCGTTCATTCTCCCACACTGGTGCTAAGACCCCAGTCCCCCTATCATCCCAGCCTGGACACCCAACCATCCACTCAGGGCGGCCTCTCACAGGCGACCCCTCCAGCGGGTGGTCCGATGGCTCACAAGGCCCCTACATGGTGCCCTTCAGCACGTACACCACCCAAAGAGGGGGCAGGAGAGGGGGCACAGGCAACCCACACCTGTCCCAGGGAGGTGTACGTGAGCCCCTCACCATGGCAAGGAGGCACCACGGAGGGGCCAAGACGAGAGAATGATTTGTAGATAAGGGCAATTTGAGAATGGTCCAGGACGGACCGAAACGTCGTCGTCCCTTCACATTCTAATGTGTGGTCTGGTCATCATACTTTAGCCACGTTATTGTGACTCATCGCCTGCAAGATAAAATCAAATTCTCTCTTTTTTTTAGTATGTATATAATAATAATATTAATATATAACTGAAAACTCACACCCCAGAAGTGACTCAAACCCATACTCCTAGGAGCAACGCAACTGGTATGTACAGGGACGCCTTAATCCACTTGACCATCACGACCGGACATAAGGAAGTGATAGCCGAAGCTATTTGAACCACTTCCCCGCCGGCACTCGGATAATCTTGGGCATAGCATTTTATCAAATCACCTCATTCTTTGGGGCACATGTGAGGAACACAAATATGAACAAGCCTGAATGGTCCCCAGGACTATATGCAACTGAAAACTCTGGGTTCGAGTCACTTCTGGGGTGTGAGTTTTCAGTTGCATATAGTCCTGGGGACCATATGCAACACTAATGCCTACACTAATATTTTCTATTCATTATTAGTTGCAGATTAAGTTAAGTGACAAATTTCAAGCATAGAAATATTCCTAAATTACTTAAGTAGTGGTTAACACTTTGCACACCCACACTAGAATGTGTGTAGTCTTTCTGGTTTTCTTAATTCAATTTCCGTGCTACGTCATTCAGTTTAGCATCAAATTGTTCGCAATATGGTTCTCTGAGGGGATATATCCATATGAGATCTTAATTCAATTTCCATGCTATGTCATTCAGTTTGGCATCAAATTGTTCGCAATATGGTTCTCTGAGGGGATATATCCATATGAGGTCAAAAGGCGCAGTAGTCATTTGACCTTCCTTCTCCTCCAGACCCTGCTCGTCCGCCTCTGGTCTGCCCTCCCGCTTCTTTCCCTCCTTCTTTACTCAGTTTACCCATGCCCCCTAACCCTGACTTCGCTGACCCTGATCCTGACTCTGTGCTTTTTTAGCGTGCTGTGTTCCTTCTTCACCTTTGTTTCTTCTTTGCTCTCCTCTCTCTCTTTGCTGATGCCTTTTCTCCAGTGGAACATCCGTGGAGTTTACGCCAATTTCCTTGACCTCCAACTTCTCATTTCACAGTTTTCGCCCCTTTGTGTCTGTCTCCAGGAGCCGATGCTTGGTTCTCGTCCTGGTCGCTTCCGTGGCTATTCTTTTCTCTCCCCTCCCCCAGCGACAGCTGGGGTCCATAATTCTTCTGCTCTCTTGATTCGTTCCGATGTTCCCTTTGTCCCCTTACTTTTTTCCTCGCCTCTCCACTGTTCTGCCGCCCGTATCTTTGTGCGTAGATGTTACATGGTTTGTTCTATTTATCTACCCCCCACTGTCCCACTTTCTCTTCCCGATCTTAAACACCTCCTAGACTCCTTGCCGGAGCCTGTGCTCCTGCTGGGTGATTTCAATTGTCGTCATGCCCTTTGGGGTGATGTGCTGACAAACACCCGGGGTCGCCTCCTTGAACCTTTCATCCTCTCTTCTTCCCTGTCCCTTCTTAATTCTGGTGAGCCCACTCATTTGGACTCTCGGACTCGCTCCCTTTCTTGTCTCGATCTTTCTCTGTGCTCGTCATCCCTTTCCTTAGATTTCGGGTGGCGAGTCCTTGATGACCTCCATGGCAGTGACCATTTTCCTATCCTTGTCACTTTTTTCTCCTTTCGCCCTCCTCTCTCCTTCCCTAGGTGGCGGTTTGCCGAGGCTGACTGGCGCCTCTTTACTCTCCGTGCTACTATTTCTGGCCACTCCGTTTTACCTCTCCCTCGCGCCCTCCTTCTTTTTCATGGCACTGTCTTTGACGCTGCCCTCCACTCTATTCCTCGCTCTTCCTCTCGGGGAACGCGGAAGTGCGTTCATGCACTTGTTCAGTGCGCGGAAGAGACATCGCCTCCGGCAGACGGTTGAGTCTTTTCTTTTGTTTCGGAAGGCGAGTGCGGTGGCTCGTAGGATCATCCGTGCGGCTAAACGTGCTCGCTGGGAGTCTTATGTCTCCACCGTTACGTTCGAAACTCCTCTTCCACTGGTCTGGAAGCGTTTCCGCAAGATTGCGGGTAAGTTCGTTCCCGATGTCTCACAGGTCTTTCGCCTTCATGGTACTCTTGTGGCGGACCCGTTGCAGGTTGCGACCGAACTGGGTTCCCATTTCTCTTCTGTTAACTCTGGTTCTCATCTCCCCCAATCCTTTCTTCTTCGTAAGCCTCTCCTTGAATCTCGTCCTTTAAATTTCTGTACTTATCTTCACCTTCCCTATAATGATCCCTTCTCTCTCTCTGAACTTCAATCTGCCCTAGCCCTTTGTGGTTCTACGGCAGCAGGCTCCGATGGCATTCATTATGAAATGCTTCGCCATCTCCCTCCGTGCACGTCTCAGTATTTACTGAGGCTGTACAACCGGGTCTGGGAGTCGTCGTCAGTCCCTGAAGACTGGCTCGATGCTGTTGTCCTCCCTGTTCGGAAACCAGGGTCTCTCGGGTCATCCCCCAAGGACTTCCGCCCTATTGCTCTCACGACTTGTGTCTGCAAGCTCTTTGAACATATCGTCAACGTTCGTTTGATCGATAGAGCACTATCGCCACCTCTCACCTTCTCAATTTGGTTTTCGCAAGTGCCGCAGCACAACAGATGTCCTGGTGAACTTGGAGGTCTATATCCGTACTGCTTTTGCTGCGAAGACCTCCGTTGTTGCCGTCCTTTTTGACCTGGAAAAGGCTTACGACACTACCTGGCGGTATCATATTCTGTCTCAACTTCATTCTTTTGGCCTTCGTGGGAACCTCCCGCTCTTCCTCCGGAGCTTCCTCTCTCGTCGTTCCTTTCGTGTGCAACTTGGTACTGCTCTCTCTGCCCCTTTTCAGCAGTATGAGGGTGTTACCCAGGGTAGTTTTCTGAGCACTACTCTTTTTCTAGTTGCCCTCAACGGTCTTCTTTCCTCTCTTCCTTCTGGCGTCTTCTCTGCTCTCTATGTTGATGATCTTACCCTTTGCTGTCGGGGTGATGATTCCCCTCTCCTTCAACAGCGGCTTCAACTTGTGATTGATGCCGTGTCGTCTTGGGCCACCGATCATGGCTTCAAGTTCTCTGCGTCTAAGACTTGTGCCATGACTTTTATTCAGAAGCATGTCGTTCTTCTTCCCTCTTTGTCGCTTTATGGTCATCCCATTGTGTACAGGGATTCCGCGAAGCTTTTGGGGTTGGTCTTTGACACTCGTTTGTCTTGGTCAGCCCATATCTCTTACCTCCGTGTTGAATGCTCTAAGGCTCTTAACCTCCTTAAGGTTTTGTCCCATACTTCTTGGGGAGCGGATAGGCGCACGCTCCTCTATTTGCACTCCTCTCTCGTCCTGTCTAAACTCGATTATGGTTGCCCTGCATACTCTTCTGCTTCTCCTTCTACTCTTCGCCGTCTTGATGCTTTGCACCATACTGGGTTGCGTCTCAGCTCTGGCGCCTTTCGTTCGACTCCCGCGCTTAGTTTATATGTTGACACTGGCTTTCTCTCTCTTCAGGACCGCCGTGATCGCTACTGTCTTCGCTATCTTGCGCGGTCCTTCCAACATCCTTCCTCTCGCCTCTGTCGTGCATTCACTTTTCCTCCTCCTGTGGTTCCTGTTCCTCTTCATTGTCTCCCACTTTCTGTCCGGTTATCTCGCTTACAGGATTCTCTTTCTGTTCATATTTCTAATGTTTCTCCTCGCATTATTCCTTCCTTACCTCCGTGGAGAGTCCCCCTTCCCAAGTTTTGTACGTCCCTGACTTGTATTACTAAAGCCTTTACCCCTCCTACTATTCTGAAAAGCCTCTTCCTTGAGCACTTTTCTTCGCACTCCCACTCTATTTCCATCTTCACTGATGGGTCTAAGTCTGCGGACGGTGTGGGCTACATTATTGTTTTTCCTGACCGTACTTATATGTGTCGCCTCCCTTCGGAGGCTAGCGTCTTTACGGCAGAATTTTATGCTATTCTCTATGCTCTTCGTCTCTTGCTTTCTCATTCTCATTCCTCCTTTGTGGTTGTAGTTGACTCTCGTAGTGCCCTCATGGCTCTGGGGTCCTTTAACCTTGTCCATCCGGTGGTCATCGAGATTCAACATTGGCTGTTTCTTATTTCTAGTAAATTTAAATCAGTAGTTTTGCTGGGTTCCCAGCCATATTGGTGTTTCTTTCAATGAGCGTGCGGATGCTGCCGCTAAGGAAGCTATCCGTTCTTGTCCCATCTCCCGTAAAAGTATTCCTTATTCCTGAGTACAAGCTGCGTACTCTCAAACGTAGTGTGTCCCCGTGGCCTTCCTCCCACCACCGTAACCGGCGGTGGGAAACTGCTTTGGCACGGCTGCGGGTTGGTCAAACCCGCTTAACCCACGGTCACTTAATGGAGCGCCGCCCTGCTCCTTATTGTCCGAATTGCGTTGTCCCTCTTACAGTTGTGCATATCCTTGTTGAATGTCCTTACTTCCAGGACGAGCGTATGTCTTGCTTTCCGACCGTCCCTCGCGGTCACTTGTCCCTCGATAGAATTCTAGGTGACTTGGATACTTTTGATATCGTTCGCCTTATGCGTTTTTGTTCTCGTATTGGCATTCTTGGTGATATTTAGCGCCCTCTGATTATTTCGCACTTTGATGGTGCTACATAGCCTTCCCGGTTTGGTGCCTTCTTTTGATAATTACCTTACCTCTCTCGCCTTGGTTACCCTTTGCATTTCATCAACTGTGCCTACTCTCAACCTAAACGAAATTTTCTTCACCCTAAACCTGCTTCCAACACTAGTAGCACTGTACTATGCCTTCCCTTCATATCTGAACTCAAAACTTTTACCAATACCTTTCGTCCTCTTGACATTAAACTCGCCTCTCGTCAAACTAACACACTTCGTAGCAATCTAGTTCACACTGCTCCTCCTGCTTCTAAGGCTGCTGGTGTCTACTCTATTTCCAGTTCATCTTGTCCTCTCCAATACTTTGGCGAAACTGGCCGTACACTGAATGACAGACTTAAAGAACACAAGAGAAGTGTTAAGTCTGCAGACACTAACAATGCTCTCTTCTGCCATGTGAGGGATTCTAATCATCTCATTGATTGGTCTTCCTCCAAAATAATCTTTCCTGCCTCTACTCTACACAGACGCCGTCTTGTTGAATCGGCTCTAATACACAATGTACCCAACATGAACTTGAGTCCTGGCTTTGTTGCTGTGGACTCTTCCCTTTCACAGTATATACTCAAATGCTCTAATCTTTCTAACAAACGTGACCTTACATAAGCTTACCCTTTCCATTTACCTTTCTTTCTCTTTCCTTTCTTTCTCTTTTCTCTTTTTTTCTGTTCATTGTCTTCTCCTACGTTCCCTCGTTTTCCTCTTCTCATTATTTTCTCCTTCTCATTCGGTGGTTATAATAGGAACTGCCTCGTATGGGCCAATAGGCCCTCTGCAGTTCCTACTACTAGCCCCTCTACTTCACCTTACTTTGCTCCTCATCTCTCGTGCCTATTTATTGCCTGTCTCTACTTCCTCATCACAATCGACTTGAGAATGGTTTTATCTTATTAAATGTTTATTGTGTGTATACATAGGAAAGGTGACTTAGCAGGGTGTAGGTGGCATCAGCGTCATCAGAGAGATAACTACTGATGACCTATTGGGTCAAGATTATGTATAAAGAGTCCAGGAACGTTTTGTTTTTTGTAGCTGAATCCAGTTTTTATTTTTTTGGTGGGGGTTCTCCTCCTACTGTTTGTGGTTCTCCTCCTCCTCCCTCTATTGTTTGTAAAGTTTTTACCTTTTTGGTCGGGGGTTCTCCTCTTTCTTCTCCTCCTCCTACTGCTTGGGGTTCTCCTCCTGCATCTTCTAATTCTCCTGCTCCTCCTTCCCCCTTGCGTCTTGTAACTCTAAAAAAAAGACAAATCCTAAAGGTTTTTTCAGTTACATCGAACAAAGATTAGGGAAAGGATAGGTCCATTAAAAACTGATACAGGTCAGATAACGGATAATGGCGAAGAGATGAGTAGTATTTTTAATAAATATTTTATCTCTGTATTTACTAAAGAGGAACTTAACAATTTGCCTTCAGCCGAACAAGTCTATGTGGGTCAGGACAAGGACAGGTTGAATAGTTTAGCAGTTACCAGGGAGGATGTAATTAAACAAATAGTAAAACTCAAACCAAACTAATCCCCAGGGCTGGATGAAGTGTTTGCCAGGGTGCTTAAAGAATGCAAAGAGGAGCTTTGTGACCCACTGTCAACCATATTTAATAAATCAGTAGTCAGGCAGAGTGCCAGAGTCATGGAAGGTTGCTAATGTGGTACCAATTTTTAAGAAAGGAGCTAGATCACTCGCATCAAACTATCGACCAATTAACCTAGCGTCTATTGTGGGAAAGTTAATTGAATCGATAATTGTAAATACAATTCGTCTTCATCTTGAAAAACATAAATTAATAAATGATTCGCAACATGGTTTTACAAATGGCCGTTCATGTTTAACAAATTTGCTATTATTTTATTTCAGCATAGTTGAGGCAGTTGATAGTGGTAAGGCTTGCGATGTTGAGTACCTTGACTTTAGCAAAGCTTTTGATACAGTGCCACATGAAAGACTGATTAAAAAGAAAGAGGCTCATGGCATTGGGGGTGCTATATAAAGTTGGATTAGAGCATGGCTATACCAAAGGAAACAAAGAGTTAGTATAAATGGTGTTAAGTCAGAGTGGGAAAATATTGTAAGTGGAGTGCCTCAAGGCTCTGTACTAGGACCTCTGTTGTTTATAATATATATAAATGATTTAGATTCAGGTTTGATTAGCAACATTCGCAAATTTGCCGATGATACGAAAATCGGTAGGGAAATAAGTACGGAACAAGACTCAGTATCACTTCAAGTCGATCTAAATAAGGTTTTGAAATGGTCAAAAGATTAGCAGATACAGTTTAATGCTGATAAATGTAAAGTTTTGAGGCTAGGTAATGATGATAGAGTTACAAGATTCGTACTAGATGGTACTGAGATTGCGAAAGAGATCTGGGAGTTATGATAAGTAAGAATTTAAAACCAAAAGATCAATGCATGAATGTTCGTAATAAGGCAAATAGGACACTGGGATTTATTAATCGAAGCGTTAGTAACAAAACACCTGGTGTTGTCTTCAGCTATGTCTTGCTCTGGTTAGGCCCCATTTAGATTATGCAGTTCAGTTTTGGTCGCTGTACTATAGAATGGATATAAATTCACTTGAATGTGTCCAACGTAGGATGACAAAGTTAATTCCCAAAATTAGAAACCTGTCATATGAAGAAAGATTAACAAAGCCTAAATTGCATTAAATGGAAAGGTAAAGAGTTAGAGGTGACATGATAGAGGTTTACAAGTGGATGAATGGACATAACAGGGGGATATTAATAGGGTATTAAAAGTATTAACACAAGACAGAACACGAAAAATGGGTATAAATTGTATAAGTTTAGATTTAGAAAGACTTGGGTAAATACTGGTTTGGTAACAGGGTTGTTGATTTGTGGAACCCGTTGCCGCGTGGCATGGAGGACGCGGGGTTTCTCGATTGTTTCAAACGTGGGTTGGACAAATATATGAGTGGGATTGGATGGTTATAAATAGGAGCTGCCTCATATGATCCCTTTCGCAATTCAACTTCTCAATCTCAACACCATCTAGCTCGTATCTTGTAACTCTATGATAATTACCTAGCCTCAGAACTTTACATTTATCAGCATTAAACTGCATCTGCCAATCTTTTGACCGTTTCAAAACCCTATTTAGATCAACGTGAAGTGATAGTGAGTCTTCTTCCGTGTTAATTTCCCTACCGATTTTAGTACTATCGGCAAATTTGCAAATATTGCTGCTCAAACCTGAATCTAAATCATTTATATATATTATATAAACAACAGAGGTCACAGAACAGAGCCTTGAGGTACTCCACCTACAACTTTTGCCACTCTGACTTAACCCCATATATACTAACTCTTTGTTTCCTTTGATACAGCCATGCCTTAATCCAATTTAATATAGCATCCCCATTACCTTGGGCCTTTATCTTTTTAATCAGTCTTTCATGTGGCCCTGTATCAAGAGCTTTGCGAAAGTCTAGGTACACAACATCACAAACTTTACCACTATTAACTGCTTCAACTAAGTTGGAATAAAATGAGCAGATTTGTTAAAAATGAACGGCAATTTGTAAACCAAAGTTGTGAAACATTGATGTTTTTCAAGATGAAGACGAATAGTATTTTCAATTATCGATTCAAGTAACTTTCCCATAAGAGACGCTAGGCAAATTGGCCGATATCTTGACACAAGTGATCTATCTCCTTTCTTAAAAACTGGTATTACATTAGTAACCTTCACGACTCTGGCACTATGCCTGACTCTAGTGATTTATTAAATATGGTAGACAGTGGCTTGCAAAGCTCCTCTTTGCATTCCTTAAGCACCCTGGCAAACACTTCGACTGGCCCTGGGGATTTGTTTGGATTGAGTTTCACTATTTGTTTAATAACATCCTCCCTGGTAACTGCTAAACTAGTCAACCTGTCCTCTTCCCCACCCACATTGACTTGTTTGGCTGAAGGCATAATGTTAAGTTTCTCTCTAGTAAATACAGAGATAAAATATTTATTAAAAATATTACTCATCTCTTCGTTATTATCAGTTATCTGACCTGTCTCAGTTTTTATTGGAACGATCCTTTCCCTAATGTTTGTTCGATATAACTGAAAAAAAACTTTAGGATTTATCTTTGCTTACCCTGCTATGCGAATTTCAAAGTTTTATTTTGCCCTACTTATCCATTTTTTAACATTTCTAATCAGTTGGATGAATTCTTGTTCTAAACCGACTTCCCTATTTTTAATCCATTTGTATCAAGGTCTCTCTCTACCTGTAACGTTCTTCAGATCCTTTGTTATCCATTTTAGGTCATTATTATTCGATCTCTTCAATTTGTACGGTATACTATGTTCCTGTGCTTTGCTTAGAATATTTTTAAATAAGTTATATTTTGAGTCAACGTCGAAATCCCTTTTTACATCACCCACCGTTGGGTTCACTTCTGGCTCCAAGACCGGCCCACCCCAAATGCCTAGGACTTTTCAATCTTCTTTTCACCCAAAAACTTTCTTAGGCCATTAAAATCAGCTTTTCGAAAATCTGGAACTTTAACAGAATTTTCTCTTACAAATCTATTCCATTCTATGATAATCTAATTTCTTTGTGATCACTGTTCCCAAGCTCACTCTCTATTTCGATGTCATTAATTTGTGTTTTCCCTGTTAGTTAACACCAAGTCTAAAAAATTAATTTCCTGCATTAGTTCCTTAATGTGTTGCTTAAGAAAGCAATCATCAATTAATTCTAAAAAATCTTCTGCTTCGTTATTCCCTGTTTTGGCACTCCAGTTTATTCCATTAAAATTAAAGTCACCCATGACACAAATACTGTTAGACCTAGATGCTCTAGATATTTCATCCCATAGATGCTTTGCTTCAATTCTGTCTAAGTTTGGTGGCCTATATATAACTCCAATTATAAGATTTCTAGCTTTTTCGTTTAATTCTAACCAAATAGTTTCTGTGTGTGGCTCAGTTTTGATTCCCTCTTTGAGACTATATTTCAAATTTTCCCTAACATATATGGCTACTCCTCTTTCTCGTCTAATAGATCTATCTGTGTGAAATAGTTTAAATCCATTTATTTGATATTCAGCTAATAGTTGTCTGTTTTCTACATTCAACCATGTTTCGGTAAGTGCAATAATATATATTGATTCTATGTAAACAAGAGCATTTAAATCGTTTATTTTGTTTGTAGACTCCTACTGTTCGTGTAACATGCCCTAAGTGTATTGTTATTTTGATTCCTTTCTCTTTCCCTGTTCATTTTGCCAATTTGTTCCCCCACAAACACATAATTTTTATTTCTAAGACAAAAAATGGGACAGAAATAACCAATAACAACAAGAACAAAACAATCAACAAAGACAATCTTGGATCATAATCATAATTACCGAATCTTTCAGAATTTACAGGCGGTAATTGGTAATTAATCCTCGCCTACGGTAATTAGGAGGAGGGATATCTAATGCTTCAATTTGCAGGTGCTCTGTGGAGCGATTGAACCATCAATTCTCGGGCACTGAATGATGCTTGTTATCTGCAAATGATTCAGATTGAACGCTCGTTAATAACAAAGTTAATTGAACTATTTTTCACAGTTTTCTTTTAAATATATTGAATACTTTTATCATTGTTTAAAATACAATGATTACTGTCTAATAATAATGATTTTGTGTATGTGAAAATGTGTGCATTGTATAATTATGTTTGTATAAATATGTATGTATTATGAATGTGCTAATACACACACACACACATCAAGATATCACATAAAGATATGTGGAGAATTAAAATTAAGACAGGTGAAGATATACAGAAACTACAGGACGACCTCGACAAACTGGAGGAATAGTCTAGAAAATGGCTACTAAAGTTCAACTCAGGAAAAAGTAAATTAATGAAATTAGGCGAAGGGAGCAGAAGGCTGAACACAAGGTACCTTCTGGGAGGTGAAATCCTGCAAGTCAGATAGAGAGAAAGATCTGGGGGTTGATATCAAACCGAACATGTCCCCAGAGGCCCACATTAAAAGGATATCATCAGCGGCATATGCTAGACTGGCCAACATAAGAACTGCCTTTAGAAACTTGTGTAAGAAATCGTTGAGGACCTTGTATGCCACTTATGTCAGACCAATCCTGGAGTATGAAGCTCCAGCCTGGAGTCCATACCTAGTTAAACACAAGACAAAGTTAGAGAAGTTAGAACAAACAATACTACCCATTAGCCTGCGCTGCGTGGCATATGCCATCCATGTAAACACAGACCAAGACGCCTGCCACGCTTGGGTCGCTGCTAATCTTGCATAATTATAAGTAATAAACTTCTAATTTAACCATGACGGGAAGTAGAAACCTGCTGCTCCTGGGGACTGCCAGGTAATGGAAGGCCATTATTGACCTTTGGGTCACGACGCTGTCATCTGGCACTCCTATCCCACGGCCAACTTTTCCATATGTTGGGCCCCTGATAGCTTAGGGCCACAGGCACGTTTGTAACAAACTAGCTGTTGTAGGAATGACCTAGAATGTTTTATCTACGCGTGGGAGAATGGGAAGCTGGACCCACGTGTGGTGACCAGGGAGCATCCCCTGGGGGGGTTGGCGGTGAAAATAATTGCCGCCTTTGTTCACAGTTTCGTATAATGAATTATTTACAGAATTCACTTATCTAGAGAAATTAGTCTTCATTCAAATTGTATAATATTCCTGGTTATAGTATCAAGAATAATATAGTACCAGAATAATGAGTTAAGTCACCATCAGTGACGTCACTAGCGGGACTAGACGTGGAGGCGGAAGGATTTGGGCGACCTTAGGTCACGAAGGTCACCAAAGCTCCATATTTTTGGTATTTTTTCAAAGGTCAAATAGCCATTTTGTAAACGGAAATAGCTCTTCCCTAGATGCTTGTGTAATTAACGTCAGTTAAAAGAATTCAACCAATCTGGATCATTCAGTGCAACAGAGATTAGTTGTTAATCTTAAACACCTAGGAGCAATGTAGTAAAGCCAAGCGTAAGGATACAGATCTGGGCGTCTGGGTAGAGAAGCATGTGGGAAGGACAGTGTGGGATCCGGAGCAACACAGGGAAGGTATCCACTCCACCTCTTCCCAGGACCTTAGCACTAACATCTAGCTGGTCGCCAAAAAGGTAGAGTTGCTGTAAGAGTGTTGATATAGGGAATAGGTCAACTCATTGCCGAAGTAGGAAGTGTTCAGGTTAGGGAGTGCATTGATTTACATTTTGTTTAGTTTTTGAATAAACCATTTAGCTATTAAATGGTCTTTTTTATTAATTTCCATTTTGTATAATTTATGTGGATGGTCCCGTACCACGTGGGTAGCCGGAGAGGCAGAGTGGAGTTGGGCGCCGACTCTAACACCGAATCTGAATTCATTATTCCCTTTGATTGTTAATTAATTCCACACTTACGGATATCCAAGTCATATATTACTAGTAAGGATCAAGCCCCAAAGTTTATTGATTAGCATGATCGATCCAGACCTTGATCATTGCTCAGTGTTACTGGTCTGGTGGTGGCAGCGAAGGCGATTCTAGAGTTTTGCTAGACGTCTATATCACGTCATATGGGTTGTAGAATCTTATGTCGGTCAATCGTCTTAAGACCACGTGGCGTGGGGTCGGCTCAAGTAACAGTTTTGGGGTCCCTTGGTCGAGAGGGCTAAAGTAGAATACGGGTGCAGAGAGGGGTAGAGAACGAATTACGAAGAACAGAACGGATACCCCCCCCCCTTGTGACAATGATGGCAGCGGTGGGATATTTTTTTTGCATACAGAGAGGACTATCCTTCAGAGGTCCTTGGAAAAATGAGAAACGCATGGAATATTGCAGCTGAAGCGTCCTAGAAGGCACGGAATCGGTATACTCATTTTTATGACAAGAAAGTGCGCCCTCTTGAGTTGAAAGAAGGAAGCCTCGAATTGAGAGTGAATGAGGCTGCGCCCGGCAATCAGAGTAGGAAACTTGCTCCGAGGTGGCGAGGGCCATATAGAGTAGTTAAAAGGGCGGGGCCGGTTAATCTCGTTATAAAAGGAGTATTCGAGGACCGGGTGGATTTATGTAAATAAATTGAAACAATATCATGCTAGAGAGGAATTAGAACTGCGTTCAGCGGGTCTAGTTCCTGACTCAGCAGTGCTGACTCATGGCTTCACCGACGAGTCAGGGGATGAGGATGACCCTCTGTCATCGCTCATCAGTAGTCAGGTGCAGTCTCGCCACCCTATGGTGACGAGATCTCGCGCTATACAGTAAAGTAACTTCCTTGGTTAGTATAATTTAGTATTCATTAGATTTTCCTGTAGAGGCAATGAGATGAACTATTACTATACTTAACTCAGGTAGCAGCTTTTACCGAGCTCTGGGGTTCCACCTCCACCAAACCCAGAGTATATCTATGCTTCCACTGTGTTGTGTCTGTCTGTTCCCAGGTCTGATTGGTACACCGACCCAGTTGTTCCAGCCACACGTGAACCCTTGTCTGTAAAGACCGAGGGGGGAGGCACGTTACACAAAGCCCTCCCCCCACCTGACCCAGTAACCCATACATCAGTTACTTTGGAGATGAGTGACTATCCAAGAGTCACCCGGCCGACGCCTTACGTCACTAACGAGGTAGTCAGGGCCAGCGAGCTGTCCACATTATAGCAGTCACCGGAGGTGCCATACAACGCCGGGGTAGCTGTCTCGAGATCACCACTACCCACCTGCTGCGTCATCAAGACTGTAGCCATTCCAGCAGTGTTGGAGGAGAGGTCAAGAAATGGAAAGCAAGTAGCAGTACTCAAGAGTTTCGCCGGAAGATTAATGATTACGTCATCTGAAGCAACAGGAATGCGGAACTAAGGCGGTCACAGGTGGACAGCACGGTTTCCCTACAGAGTTCTGGGACTCGCCATAGAAGGTCACAAAATTGCCTCCTTTGGCCTTAAGTCGGCAGTACGAGGGTATACACAGTTGGTGTTTACGGCCTAGTAACCTGGTGACATCAAGAAACGCCTGAGATGACGTGAGCAATGATGGAAGACGAGATTCACCTGTTCTGCAAACAAGCAACCCGCATCTACGACCTTCTGACATCACTCCTGTTACGAGACACTGTTGGTACATCCAGTCCTGCTCTGCTGTGGTCATCTGCGACGTCAAGTTTAACATCAAGACTGCCGTGTGAACTGTGATTTATACGAAGGCGTGTGGACTGTCGAGAGCAAGATTAATAGCCGAAGTAACAGTATTCTACAGCTGTCACTTGGCACTCCGCTCTATTACACTCTGTCGTCATTCAGGAGTACCGGATGGGAGTACAAGAGGACCAGGTATCGACGTCGACGCATGGGGAGAAGCAAGCTCGACAACATCATCGTCAGCGACTACATTCAACGTCCATCAGCATCGATTTTTTTTTACTCAAAATAAACAGTTGGTACAAAAGACAAAGTTGGCTCTGAACATCTGTATAAAGAATATCTGGACACTTTTGTTTAAATGTTGAAAAACAGATTTAGAATCACAATACTTTATAAATGTTGGAAAACAGATTTAAAATAATTATTCTGGTATAATATGAAAATTTTACTCTATAAATTGGTCAGTGATTAAAATCGAAGCCCCTGTGTAATTGTCTAAGCCCAGAACAAACGGTTGTGGAAAATATTGTGTGCTATTTTTTTTCAGAATGTTTGAACACAGGAGAGGCAGGACAATATAAACATTGACACTCTTACAGTGAGTGCGAACACTTGGCTGTACAGTCAGCTGAAACCTGTGATATACTACAGTAGGAATTTTTTGTTATATTTTAGATACATGTAATAAACCTAGGTATGTTCCTTGAAAATGTCATGGTTGACATTGATTGGGGAGTGGATAGTACATGGATGTGAACTTAGTAGAGTTCAGGAGTACGCTCCTGGATGAACGAAAGTTCAGTCGGTAGTTATAACTTTTATGTTTTATGGCGGAGCACGGTGGGGCCGGCTCTAGAGGACACATGAACTTGGCTAGTGAAGAGCCAAGAGATTTTAATAGCGAGTCTTTGCTGTTAGGAGTAGGGACATGTTATTTAGCTATGTCAGTAAGAGTAGGATGTATGTTTCCTGTTGTTGGAGGATTGCTGTCAGTTGACAGCTGAGACATTTATGAATTAGAACATGTTTATTATGATGTTGTTGGACAATCTAATGATTGTCAAATTTTCTTAGTTAGGTTAGCTTTTGTTTGTGGCATAAGTTGAGTGTGGGTTTGGATACTAAACCTCGTTATTTTGAACAAATTAACAAGGTTTACTAAGTGCTTGTGCGGGGGGTTGTAACAAACTAGCCGTTGTAGGAATGATCCAGAATGGTTTATCTACGCATGGGAGAATGGTAAGCTGGACCCATGTGTGGTGACCCGGGAGCATCCCCTGGGGAGATTGACGGTGAAAATAATTGCCGCCTTTGTTCACAGTTTCGTATAATGAATTATTTTACAGAATTCACTTATCTAGAGAAATTAGTCTTCATTCAAATTGTATAATATTCCTGGTTATAGTATCAAGAATAATATAGTACCAGAATAATGAGTTAAGTCACCATCAGTGACGTCACTAGCGGGACTAGACGTGGAGGCGGAAGGATTTGGGCGACCTTAGGTCGCGAAGGTCACCAAAGCTCCATATTTTTGGTATTTTCTCAAAGGTCAAATAGCCATTTTGTAAACGGAAATAGCTTTTCCCTAGATGCTTGTGTAATTAACGTCAGTTAAAAGAATTCAACCAATCTGGATCATTCAGTGCAACAGAGATTAGTTGTTAATCTTAAACACCTAGGAGCAATGTAGTAAAGCCAAGCGTAAGGATACAGATCTGGGCGTCTGGGTAGAGAAGCATGTGGGAAGGACAGTGTGGGATCCGGAGCAACACAGGGAAGGTATCCACTCCACCTCTTCCCAGGACCTTAGCACTAACATCTAGCTGGTCGCCAAAAAGGTAGAGTTGCTGTAAGGGTGTTGATATAGGGAATAGGTCAACTCATTGCCGAAGTAGGAAGTGTTCAGGTTAGGGAGTGCATTGATTTACATTTTGTTTAGTTTTTGAATAAACCATTTAGCTATTAAATGGTCTTTTTTATTAATTTCCATTTTGTATAATTTATGTGGATGGTCCCGTACCACGTGGGTAGCAGGAGAGGCAGAGTGGAGTTGGGCGCCGACTCTAACACCGAATCTGAATTCATTATTCCCTTTGATTGTTAATTAATTCCACACTTACAGATATCCAAGTCATATATTACTAGTAGGGATCATGCCCTAAAGTTTATTGATTAGCATGATCGATCCAGACCTTGATCATTGCTCAGTGTTACTGGTCTGGTGGTGGCAGCGAAGGCGATTCTAGAGTTTTGCTAGAAGTCTATTTCACGTCATATGGGTTGTAGAATCTTAAGTCGGTCAATCGTCTTAAGACCATGTGGCGTGGGGTCGGCTCAAGTAACAGTTTTGGGGTCCCTTGGTAGAGAGAGCTAAAGTAGAATACGGGTGCAGAGAGGGGTAGAGAACGAATTACGAAGAACAGAACGGATCCCCCCCCCCCCTGTGTTACACGTTGACAGTGGTTTGTTTCTTTCTCAGTTCTCCGGTTGGCTCATCGGGTACTAAATGGTGTCTGGCGCCAGCTTGGTCTTAAGGCGCCTGGGGTTTGCTGGTCTTTGTGAACCTCTGGTGGGCCCTGGCTCTGTGGTGGGCCCTGGCTCTGTGGTGGGCCCTGGCTCTGTGGTGGGTCCTGGCCCAGCAAACACAAATCATCTACACAACGTTCGCCTATCTCTTCCCATAGGTGTGGGAATGATTTGCATTGAGAATGGTGCAGGAGAGCCTTTGAGAAACTTTTACTCAAAAAATCCAAACACAAAGGTTTAATTATAAATTGTTTTTCTACAATTATTTTCTTCCAAATGTAAAACAAATAGTTTTTACATGTTTAAATATAAAATTTATGGTGTTTTTTTGTAAAATTCATTAATAAATTGTGAATGATATATATTGGCTGAGTGAAACCTTTAAAATCCATTTAGTTATAATATGAACAGAAAAAAGTAGTTTTCCAAATTTTCTAAAAATCGCTCTTTTTAACACAATTTGACTCCTTATGCATTCCACTAAACACTAATATCATGTTTAAATATATAATTTATGTATTATTCCCTAAGATAATTTATATAAATTTTAAAAGTTGCTGGAAAGTGGTGAGAAAGAATCTGAAAACGTTTTGTTGTCTTATATTGGCGTGTTCTTATTAACTAGAGTGAGTAAGAGTGAGCGAGAGTGGGTAAGAGTGAGTAAGAGTGACTGAAGGTGAGTGAGAGTGCCAGAGAGTGTGTAAGTGTGAGTAAGAGTGAGTATAAGTAAGAGTGACTGAGAGTGAGTAAGAGTGGCAGAGTGAGAGTAAGGGTGACAGAATGAGTAAGAGTGAGAGTAAAGTGATTGAGAGTAAGGGTGAGTATGAGAGTAAGAGTGATTGAGAGTTAGAGTGAGAGTAAGAGTGATTGAGAGTTAGTGAGAGTAACAGTGATTGAGAGTAAGAGTGATTGAGAGTAAGAGTGATTGAGAGTAAGAGTGATTGGGAGTAAGAGTGATTGAGAGTAAGAGTGATTGGGAGTAAGAGTGATTGGGAGTAGGAGTTAGAGTGAGAGTAGGAGTAAGAATGAGAATAAGAGTGATTGAGAGTAAGAGTGAGTAAGAGTAAGAATGAGAGTAAGAGTGATTGAGAGTAAGAGTGATTGAGAGTAAGAGTGATTGAGAGTAAGAGTGATTGGGAGTAAGAGTGATTGGGAGTAAGAGTAAGAGTGAGAGTAAGAATGAGAATAAGAGTGATTGAGAGTAAGAGTGATTGGGAGTAAGAGTAAGAGTAAGAATGAGAGTAGGAGTGATTGAGAGTAGGAGTGATTGGGAGTAGGAGTGATTGGGAGTAAGAGTGATTGAGAGTAAGAGTAATTGAGAGTAAGAGTATGAGAGTAAGAGTGACAGAGTGAGTATGAATGGGTAAGGGTGACTGAGAGTGAGTAAGAATGACAGAGTAAGAGTGACAGAGAGTAAGAGTGACAGAGAGTAAGAGTGACAGAGAGTAAGAGTGACAGAGAGTAAGAGTGACAGAGTAAGAGTGACAGAGAGTAAGAGTGACAGAGAGTAAGAGTGACAGAGAGTAAGAGTGACAGAGAGTAAGAGTGACAGAGAGTAAGAGTGACAGAGAGTAAGAGTGACAGAGAGTAAGAGTGACAGAGAGTAAGAGTGACAGAGAGTAAGAGTGACAGAGAGTAAGAGTGACAGAGAGTAAGAATGACAGAGAGTAAGAGTGACAGAGAGTAAGAGTGACAGAGAGTAAGAGTGACAGAGAGTAAGAGTGACAGAGTAAGAGTGACAGAGAGTAAGAGTGACAGAGTAAGAGTGACAGAGAGTAAGAGTGACAGAGAGTAAGAGTGACAGAGTAAGAGTGACAGAGAGTAAGAGTGACAGAGAGTAAGAGTGACAGAGAGTAAGAGTGACAGAGAGTAAGAGTGACAGAGAGTAAGAGTGACAGAGAGTAAGAGTGACAGAGTAAGAGAGTGAGAGTGATTATGAGAGAGTTAAGAGTGTGAGGTGTGTGAGTGTAGCAGGCCAGGGAGGCAGGATGTGTGGTCACAGGCGAGGCCTAGGCCTCGTGATCTCTAATGTTGGTTTTTATATATATGTGGGATTTTTTGTCCTGTTTCAAATTATAATTATTTAGCAGGAATGTAATAAGATATTGCACAGTATTAATGTGACAATAATATATGCATTATTTCCTTGATAATCAAACTTGTTCAAAGATAATATACAATCTTTGAAGGAAACATTTTGAGAGCGCGAGCTGGCAACACTGGGCTGGTGGGTGAGAGAGACATATGGTTAGTTTTGCTCAGACCTTCAGTGGTGAAGGGTGTGTCCCAGCTGGCCGCCACCAGCCGCCACCCGCCGCCCACCACCAGCCGCCACCACCCACCACCAGCCGCCACCCACCCACCACCAGCCGCCACCCGCCACCACCCACCACCAGCCGCCACCTGCCACCACCCCACCACCAGCCGCCACCCGCCGCCACCCGCCACCCACCACCAGCCGCCACCCGCCGCCACCCACCACCAGCCGCCACCCACCACCACCCGCCACCCACCACCACCCGCCACCACCCACCGTCAGCCGCCACCCACCACCACCCACCACCAGCCGCCACCCGCCACCACCCACCACCAGCCGCCACCCGCCACCAGCCACCGCCACCCACCACCGCCACTCACCACCCGCCGCCACCACCCACCACCCGCCGCCACCAGCCACCCACCACCAGCCGCCACCCGCCACCACCCACCACCAGCCGCCACCCGCCACCACCCACCACCAGCCGCCACCCGCCACCACCCACCACCACCCACCACCAGCCGCCACCAGCCACCGCCACCCACCACCGCCACTCACCACCCGCCACCACCACCCACCACCAGCCGCCACCCGCCACCACCCACCACCAGCCGCCAGCCGCCACCCACCACCAGCCGCCACCCGCCACCACCCACCACCAGCCGCCACCCGCCACCACCCACCACCAGCCGCCACCCGCCACCACCCACCACCAGCCGCCACCCGCCACCACCCACCGCCACCCACCACCGCCACTCACCACCCGCCGCCACCACCCACCACCCGCCGCCACCCGCCACCCACCACCAGCCGCCACCCGCCACCACCCACCACCCGCCACCACCCGCCACCCGCCACCACCCGCCACCAGCCACCGCCACCCACCACTGCCACTCACCACCCGCCGCCACCACCCACCACCAGCCGCCACCAGCCACCGCCACCCGCCACCGCCACCCGCCACCGCCACCCGCCGCCACCACCCACCACCACCACCCACCACCACCAGCCGCCGCCGCCACCACCACCCACCTCCACCGCCGCCACCACCCATCACCGCCGCCGCCACCACCACCCACCACCACCGCCGCCGCCACCACCCATCACCGCCGCCGCCGCCACCACCCACCACAGCCGCCGCCGACACCACCGCCACCACCCACCACAGCCGGCACCACCACCCACCACCACCACCACCACCCACCACCGCCGCCACCACCAGCCGCCACAAGCCGCCACCGCCCGCCACTGCCCGCCACCAGCCGCCATCACCACCACCACCAGCCGCCATCACCGCCACCAGCCGCCACCATCTGCCACCACCACCAGCCGCCGCCACCACCACCACCACCAGCCGCCATCACCGCCACCAGCTGCCACCACCACCAGCCGCCATCACCGCCACCAGCTGCCACCACCACCAGCCGCCACCACCAGCCGCCACCACCGCCACCACCACCTGCCACCAGCCGCCACCACCGCCCGCTATCAGCAGTCACCGCCCGTTGCCACAGTCGCCACCGCAAGCCGCCACCAGCCCCCCCCACTGCCGATCGTCACCACCCACCACAGCCGCCGCCACCCGCCACCGCCCGCCACCGCCCGCCACCGCCCGCCACCACCCACCACAGCCCCCACCACCCACCACCCACCACCACCACCACCACCCACCACCACCGCCGCCACCACCCACCACCACCAGCCGCCGCCGCCACCACCACCCACCACCACCGCCGCCACCACCACCCACCACCAGCCGGCACCACTCATCACAGACGCCGCCACCCGCCACCGCCCGCCACCACCGCCAGACACAGCCGCCAGTGTCCGCCACCGCCGCCACTGTCCGCCACCGCCGCCACTGTCCGCCACCGCCGTCACTGTCCGCCACCGCCGCCACTGTCCGCCACCGCCACCACTGTCTGCCACCGCCACCACTGTCCGCCCGCCGCCACCACTGTCCGCCCGCCGCCACCACTGTCCGCCCGCCGCCACCACTGTCCGCCCGCCGCCACCACTGTCCGCCCGCCGCCTCCACTGTCCGCCCGCCGCCGCCACTGTCCGCCCGCCGCCGCCACTGTCCGCCCGCCGCCACTGTCCACCACCGCCGCCACGGTCCGCCCGCCGCCACTATCCGCCACAGCCGCCACTGTCCGCCCGCCGCCACTGTCCTCCCGCCGCCACTGTCCGCCCGCCGCCACTGTCCGCCCGCCGCCGCCCTGTCCGCCCGCCGCCACTATTCGCCACCGCCGCCACTGTCCGCCCGCCGCCACTATCCGCCACCGCCGCCACTGTCCGCCCGACGCCATTGTCCGCCCGCCGCCACTGTCCGCCCGCCGCCACTGTCCGCCCGCCGCCACTGTCCGCCCGCCGCCACTATCCGCCACCGCCGCCACTGTCCGCCCACCGCCACTATCCGCCACCGCCGCTACTGTCCGCCCGCCGCCACTGTCCGCCCGCCGCCGCCACTGTCCGCCCGCCGCCACTATCCGCCACCGCCGCCACTGTCCGCCACAGCCGCCACTCTCTGCCGTACAGCCTCCCCTCTCTCCGTTAGTAAATAATTATAATTGTTAGTAAATAATAAAAGAAATATAAATTATTAGATTTTTTTTACCCTTAAATTGGTTTTAATATTTAAATTGAAAATAATAATATAATATAAAATATAATAAAAATAATATAATATAAAATATAATTTAATTTCAAGAAATTTAACTTTAAACACAAAGATGTAAAAAGGGTTCAGATTATTGGCTCAAACCTTTCATAAGAGATTCATATTGGTATATGAATGGATTATGAATGACTCATGTTAGGAGTGTAAAGTTGCCACAACATCTCAAATTAGTGTTAGATACATATGTCTTGGTTATAAGTTTTGGAAACCTATTTAAGTCCACACACAATATCGTATCTGATACGATAAAACAAACGTTTCCAATACTTTCAAATACTTTCCAGATATGTTGTGGCAACCTAAAATTGTTTGCTGGGGGCTCTGTGGTGGGCCACTGGCTCTGTGGTGGGCCACTGGCTCTGTGGTGGGCCCTGGCTCTGTGGTGGGCCCTGGCTCTGTGGTGGGCCCTGGCTCTGTGGTGGGCCCTGGCTCTGTGGTGGGCCACTGGCTCTGTGGTGGGCCCTGGCTCTGTGGTGGGCCCTGGCTCTGTGGCCCACCACGGCTGAGGGCACACCAGGAGCCCACCACGTCTGAGGGCACACCAGGAGCCCACCACGGCTGAGGGCACACCAGGAGCCCACCACGTCTGAGGGCACACCAGGAGCCCACCACGTCTGAGGGCACACCAGGAGCCCACCACGGCTGAGGTCACACCAAGAGCCCACCAAGACCCACCAACTCCCGGCACCTCTCGGTCAAGATGGCGCCGGACACCGTCTACCCGCCCAAGGAACCATCCAGAAAACATTCAAAATGAATCATCTTTCCTGTGACCCCAGGCGATATGTGCGCCAAGCGTCGTAACAATCTTGATCGTTGAATAATGCCAGACGACAGTGTCAACACCCTATGCGTAAATTGGCATAACGGAACGTGATCTGGCTGCCCCCAAGCCGAGCAGGTGTCTAGACGTCCGCTCGTCTTCAGAGATGAAGCAGGATGAATTATCTTTGTTATGTTAAGCACAGTTCACAGGACGCCTTGATGCATCTATTGTCCGGTGTCCCTGGGTGGTCGATAGATAGGCTTCCAGTTGGTTCTCTGTGTGGGATATGTGTCTGATGTAAAGCGAGGCAGTTTTCCTGCCAACTGGCGAGTTATGTTTCCTCGACAAACACCAACGACGGGGTGCACACGGCCCTGAAGGACCAAACCCAATAACAACAACAACAACAGTATAAATGTAATTAAAGTCCATAACCAAGCAGTGGCCTCATGTCTACCTTACAACTGTGATCAGTCACAAGCGTCACCAAATACCACACATATAACCAGGATAACATCAGTGGTGTATGCAAAGTTGTCAAACATTTATATAGTCTGAAGAAACATGGAAAAGAAAGCTTTCAGGTCTTGTTCCACTAACTGTAGACCATCACTAGAATATCCAGCCCAACTGTGGCAGCCTCACCTGAAACAAAACTAAGATTTACTAAATTGTTGCAGGCGACCCTGTCTAGGGCTGGAGCCCAGTCGACCCTGTCTAGGGCTGGAGCCCAGTCGACCCTGTCTAGGGCTGGAGCCCAGTCGACCCTGTCTAGGGCTGGAGCCCAGTCGACCCTGTCTAGGGCTGGAGCCCAGTCGACCCTGTCTAGGGCTGGAGCCCAGTCGACCCTGTCTAGGGCTGGAGCCCAGTCGGCCCTGTCTAGGGCTGGAGCCCAGTCGACCCTGTCTAGGGCTGGAGCCCAGTCGGCCCTGTCTAGGGCTGGAGCCCAGTCGGCCCTGTCTAGGGCTGGAGCCCAGTCGGCCCTGTCTAGGGCTGGAGCCCAGTCGGCCCTGTCTAGGGCTGGAGCCCAGTCGACCCTGTCTATCGCTGGAGCCCAGTCGGCCCTGTCTAGGGCTGGAGCCCAGTCGACCCTGTCTATCGCTGGAGCCCAGTCGGCCCTGTCTATCGCTGGAGCCCAGTCGGCCCTGTCTATCGCTGGAGCCCAGTCGGCCCTGTCTATCGCTGGAGCCCAGTCGGCCCTGTCTAGGGCTGGAGCCCAGTCGGCCCTGTCTATCGCTGGAGCCCAGTCGGCCCTGTCTAGGGCTGGAGCCCAGTCGGCCCTGTCTATCGCTGGAGCCGCCCAGTCGGCCCTGTCTAGGGCTGGAGCCCAGTCGGCCCTGTCTAGGGCTGGAGCCCAGTCGGCCCTGTCTAGGGCTGGAGCCCAGTCGGCCCTGTCTAGGGCTGGAGCCCACCCAGCAAACACAAATCATCTACACAACGTTCGCCTATCTCTTCCCATAGGTGTGGGAATGATTTGCATTGAGAATGGTGCAGGAGAGCCTTTGAGAAACTTTTACTCAAAAAATCC
Organism: Procambarus clarkii; assembly: GCF_040958095.1. Taxonomy (NCBI): domain Eukaryota; kingdom Metazoa; phylum Arthropoda; class Malacostraca; order Decapoda; family Cambaridae; genus Procambarus; species Procambarus clarkii. The sequence continues at coordinate 13,866,195 of NC_091214.1, forward strand.
AAACGCAAAGGTTTAATTATAAATTGTTTTTCTACAATTATTTTCTTCCAAATGTAAAACAAATAGTTTTTACATGTTTAAATATAAAATTTATGGTGTTTTTTTGTAAAATTCATTAATAAATTGTGAATGATATATATTGGCCGAGTGAAACCTTTAAAATCCATTTAGTTATAATATGAACAGAAAAAAGTAGTTTTCCAAATTTTCTAAAAATCGCTCTTTTTAACACAATTTGACTCCTTATGCATTCCACTAAACACTAATATCATGTTTAAATATATAATTTATGTATTATTCCCTAAGATAATTTATATAAATTTTAAAAGTTGCTGGAAAGTGGTGAGAAAGAATCTGAAAACGTTTTGTTGTCTTATATTGGCTTGTTCTTATTAACTAGAGTGATACGTAAGAGTGAGCGAGAGTGGGTAAGAGTGACTGAAGGTGAGTGAGAGTGCCAGAGAGTGTGTAAGTGTGAGTAAGAGTGAGTATAAGTAAGAGTGACTGAGAGTGAGTAAGAGTGACAGAGTGAGAGTAAGGGTGACAGAATGAGTAAGAGTGAGAGTAAAGTGATTGAGAGTAAGGGTGAGTATGAGAGTAAGAGTGATTGAGAGTTAGAGTGAGAGTAAGAGTGATTGAGAGTAAGAGTGATTGAGAGTTAGTGAGAGTAAGAGTGATTGAGAGTAAGAGTGATTGAGAGTAAGAGTGATTGAGAGTAAGAGTGATTGAGAGTAAGAGTGATTGGGAGTAAGAGTGATTGAGAGTAAGAGTGATTGGGAGTAGGAGTGATTGGGAGTAGGAGTTAGAGTGAGAGTAGGAGTAAGAATGAGAATAAGAGTGATTGAGAGTAAGAGTGAGTAAGAGTAAGAATGAGAGTAAGAGTGATTGAGAGTAAGAGTGATTGAGAGTAAGAGTGATTGAGAGTAAGAGTGATTGGGAGTAAGAGTGATTGGGAGTAAGAGTAAGAGTGAGAGTAAGAGTAAGAATGAGAATAAGAGTGATTGAGAGTAAGAGCAATTGGGAGTAAGAGTAAGAGTAAGAATGAGAGTAGGAGTGATTGAAAGTGGGAGTGATTGGGAGTAGGAGTGATTGGGAGTAAGAGTGATTGAGAGTAAGAGTAATTGAGAGTAAGAGTATGAGAGTAAGAGTGAGAGAGTGAGTATGAATGGGTAAGGGTGACTGAGAGTGAGTAAGAGTGACAGAGTAAGAATGACAGAGTAAGAGTGATAGAGAGTAAGAGTGACAAAGAGTAAGAGTGACAGAGAGTAAGAGTGACAGAGTAAGAGTGACAGAGAGTAAGAGTGACAGAGAGTAAGAGTGACAGAGAGTAAGAGTGAGTATGAGAGTGAGTAAGGATGACTGAGAGAAAGAGTGAGTAATAGTGCGTAAGAGTGATTGAGAGTTAGAGTGAGAGTAAGAGTGATTGAGAGTTAGTGAGAGTAAGAGTGATTGAGAGTAAGAGTGATTGAGAGTAAAAGTGATTGAGAGTAAGAGTGATTGAGAGTAAGAGTGATTGGGAGTAAGAGTGATTGAGAGTAAGAGTGATTGGGAGTAAGAGTGATTGGGAGTAGGAGTAAGAATGAGAATAAGAGTGATTGAGAGTAAGAGTGAGTAAGAGTAAGAATGAGAGTAAGAGTGATTGAGAGTAAGAGTGATTGAGAGTAAGAGTGATTGAGAGTAAGAGTGATTGGGAGTAAGAGTGATTGAGAGTAAGAGTGATTGGGAGTAAGAGTGATTGGGAGTAGGAGTAAGAATGAGAATAAGAGTGATTGAGAGTAAGAGTGAGTAAGAGTAAGAATGAGAGTAAGAGTGATTGAGAGTAAGAGTGATTGAGAGTAAGAGTGATTGAGAGTAAGAGTGATTGGGAGTAAGAGTAAGAATGAGAGTAGGAGTGATTGAGAGTAGGAGTGATTGGGAGTAGGGGTGATTGGGAGTAAGAGTGATTGAGAGTAAGAGTAACTGAGAGTAAGAGTATGAGAGTAAGAGTGAGAGAGTGAGTATGAATGGGTAAGGGTGACTGAGAGTGAGTAAGAATGACAGAGTAAGAGTGACAGAGAGTAAGAGTGACAGAGAGTAAGAGTGACAGAGAGTAAGAGTGACAGAGAGTAAGAGTGACAGAGTAAGAGTGACAGAGAGTAAGAGTGACAGAGAGTAAGAGTGACAGAGAGTAAGAGTGACAGAGAGTAAGAGTGACAGAGTAAGAGTGACAGAGAGTAAGAGTGACAGAGAGTAAGAGTGAGAGAGTAAGAGTGACAGAGAGTAAGAGTGACAGAGTGTAAGAGTGACAGAGTAAGAGTGACAGAGAGTAAGAGTGACAGAGAGTAAGAGTGACAGAGAGTAAGAGTGACAGAGAGTAAGAGTGACAGAGAGTAAGAGTGACAGAGTGTAAGAGTGACGGAGAGTAAGAGTGACAGAGAGTAAGAGTGACAGAGTAAGAGTGACAGAGAATAAGAGTGACAGAGAGTAAGAGTGACAGAGTAAGAGTGACAGAGAGTAAGAGTGACAGAGTGTAAGAGTGACAGAGAGTAAGAGTGACAGAGAGTAAGAGTGACAGAGAGTAAGAGTGACAGAGAGTAAGAGTGACAGAGTGTAAGAGTGACAGAGAGTAAGAGTGACAGAGAGTAAGAGTGACAGAGAGTAAGAGTGACAGAGAGTAAGAGTGACAGAGTAAGAGAGTGAGAGTGATTATGAGAGAGTTAAGAGTGTGAGGTGTGAGAGAGTAGCAGGCCAGGGAGGCAGGATGTGTGGTCACAGGCGAGGCCTAGGCCTCGTGATCTCTAATGTTGGTTTTTATATATATGTTGGTTTTTTTGTGTTGTTTCAAATTATAATTATTTAGCAGGAATGTAATAAGATATTGCACAGTATTAATGTGACAATAATATATGCATTATTTCCTTGATAATCAAACTTGTTGTTCAAAGATAATATACAATCTTTGAAGGAAACATTTTGAGAGCGCGAGCTGGCAACACTGGGCTGGTGGGTGAGAGAGACATATGGTTAGTTGTGCTCAGACCTTCAGTGGTGAAGGGTGTGTCCCAGCTGGCCGCCACCAGCCGCCATCCGCCGCCCACCACCCGCCACCCGCCACCACCCACCACCAGCCGCCACCTGCCACCACCCACCACCACCCACCACCAGCCGCCACCCGCCGCCACCCGCCACCCACCAGCCGCCGCCACCCGCCGCCACCCACCACCAGCTGCCACCCGCCGCCACCCGCCACCCACCACCAGCCGCCACCCACCACCAGCCACCACCCGCCACCACCCACCACCAGCCGCCACCTGCCACCACCCACCACCAGCCGCCACCCGCCACCACCCACCACCAGCCGCCACCCGCCACCACCCGCCACCACCCGCCACCAGCCGCCACCCGCCACCAGCCACCGCCACCCACCACCGCCACTCACCACCCGCCGCTACCACCCACCACCAGCCGCCACCCGCCACCAGCCACCACCAGCCGCCACCCACCACCAGCCGCCACCCGCCGCCACCCACCACCAGCCGCCACCCGCCGCCACCCGCCACCCACCACCAGCCGCCACCCGCCACCAGCCGCCACCCACCACCAGCCGCCACCACCAACCACCAGCCGCCACCCGCCACCACCCACCACCAGCCGCCACCCGCCACCACCCACCACCAGCCGCCACCCGCCACCAGCCACCGCCACCCACCACCACCACTCACCATCCGCCGCCACCACCTACCACCCGCCACCCACCACCAGCCGCCACCCGCCACCACCCACCACCAGCCGCCACCCGCCACCAGCCACTGCCACCCACCACCGCCACTCACCACCCGCCGCTACCACCCACCACCGCCGCCGCCACCACCCATCACCGCCGCCGCCACCACCACCCACCACCACCGCCGCCGCCACCACCCATCACCGCCGCCGCCGCCACCACCCACCACAGCCGCCGCCGACACCACCGTCACCACCCACCACAGCCGCCACCACCACCCACCACCACCACCAGCCGCCACAAGCCGCCACCGCCCGCCACCGCCCGCCACCAGCCGCCATCACCACCACCACCACCACCAGCCGCCATCACCGCCACCAGCCGCCACCAGCTGCCACCACCACCATCCGCCACCACCACGACCACCAGCCGCCATCACCGCCACCAGCTGCCACCACCACCAGCCGCCATCACCGCCACCAGCTGCCACCACCACCAGCCGCCACCACCACCAGCTGCCACCACCACCAGCCGCCATCACCGCCACCAGCTGCCACCACCACCAGCCGCCACCACCAGCTGCCACCACCGCCAACACCACCTGCCACCAGCCGCCACCACCGCCTGCTATCAGCCGTCACCGCCCGTTGCCACAGTCGCCACCGCAAGCCGCCACCGCCAGCCGCCAGCCGCCACCAGCCCCCCCCACCGCCGATCGTCACCACCCACCACAGCCGCCGCCGCCCGCCACCGCCCGCCATCGACCGCGACCGCCCGCCACCACCCACCACAGCCGCCACCACCAGCCGCCGCCGCCGCCACCACCCACCACCACCAGCCGCCGCCGCCACCCACCACCCGCCGCCACCACCCACCCACCACCACCGCCGCCACCACCCACCACCACCAGCCGCCGCCGCCACCATTACCCACCACCACCGCCGCCACCACCCACCACCACCAGCCGCCGCCGTCACCACCACCCACCACCACCGCTGCCACCACCCACCACCACCAGCCGCCACCACTCATCACAGACGCCGCCACCCGCCACCGCCCGCCACCACCGCCAGACACAGCCGCCAGTGTCCGCCACCGCCGCCACTGTCCACCACCGCCGTCACTGTCCGCCACCGCCGCCACTGTCTGCCACTGTCCGCCACCGCCACCACTGTCTGCCACCGCCACCGCTGTCCGCCCGCCGCCTCCACTGTCCGCCCGCCGCCGCCACTGTTCGCCCGCCGCCGCCACTGTCCGCCCGCCGCCTCCACTGTCCGCCCGCCGCCTCCACTGTCCGCCCACCGCCTCCACTGTCCGCCCGCCGCCTCCACTGTCCGCCCGCCGCCGCCACTGTCCGCCCGCCGCCACTGTCCACCACCGCCGCCAAAGCCGCCACGGTCCGCCCGCCGCCACTATCCGCCACAGCCGCCACTGTCCGCCCGCCGCCACTGTCCGCCCGCCGCCACTATCCGCCACCGCCGCCACTGTCCTCCCGCCGCCACTGTCCGCCCGCCGCCACTGTCCGCCCGCCGCCGCCCTGTCCGCCCGCCGCCACTATCCGCCACCGCCGTCACTGTCCGCCCGCCGCCACTGTCCGCCCGCCGCCACTATCCGCCACCGCCGCCACTGTCCGCCCGACGCCACTGTCCGCCCGCCGCCACTATCCGCCACCGCCGCCACTGTCCGCCTGCCGCCACTGTCCGCCCGCTGCCACTGTCCGCCCGCTGCCACTATCCGCCACCGCCACCACTGTCCGCCACCGCCACCACTGTCTGCCACCGCCACCACTGTCTGCCACCGCCACCACTGTCCGCCCGCCGCCACCACTGTCCGCCCGCCGCCACCACTGTCCGCCCGCCGCCACCACTGTCCGCCCGCCGCCTCCACTGTCCGCCCGCCGCCACCACTGTCCGCCCGCCGCCACCACTGTCCGCCCGCCGCCGCCACTGTCCGCCCGCCGCCGCCACTGTCCACCCGCCGCCGCCACTGTCCGCCCGCCGCCGCCACTGTCCACCACCGCCGCCAAAGCCGCCACGGTCCGCCCGCCGCCACTATCCGCCACAGCCGCCACTGTCCGCCCGCCGCCACTGTCCGCCCGCCGCCACTGTCCGACCGCCACCACTATCCGCCACCGACGCCACTGTCCGCCCGCCGCCACTGTCCGCCCGCTGCCGCCACTGTCCGCCCGCCGCCGCCACTGTCCGCCCGCCGCCACTGTCCGCCCGCCGCCACTATCCGCCACCGCCGCCACTGTTCGCCACAGCCGCCACTCTCCGCCGTACAGCCTCCCCTCTCTCCGTTAGTAAATAATTATAATTGTTAGTAAATAATAAAAGAAATATAAATTATTAGATTTTTTTTACCCTTAAATTGGTTTTAATATTTAAATTGAAAATAATAATATAATATAAAATATAATAAAAATAATATAATATAAAATATAATTTAATTTCAAGAAATTTAACTTTAAACACAAAGATGTGAAAAGGGTTCAGATTATTGGCTCAAACCTTTCATAAGAGATTCATATTGGTATATGAATGGATTATGAATGACTCATGTTAGGAGTGTAAAGTTGCCACAACATCTCAAATTAGTGTTAGATACATATGTCTTGGTTATAAGTTTTGGAAACCTAATTAAGTCCACACACAATATCGTATCTGATACGATAAAACAAACGTTTCCAATACTTTCAAATACTTTCCAGATATGTTGTGGCAACCTAAAATTGTTTGCTGGGCAGTCGGCCCTGTCTAGGGCTGGAGCCCAGTCGGCCCTGTCTAGGGCTGGAGCCCAGTCGGCCCTGTCTAGGGCTGGAGCCCAGTCGGCCCTGTCTAGGGCTGGAGCCCAGTCGGCCCTGTCTAGGGCTGGAGCCCAGTCGGCCCTGTCTAGGGCTGGAGCCCAGTCGGCCCTGTCTAGGGCTGGAGCCCAGTCGGCCCTGTCTAGGGCTGGAGCCCAGTCGGCCCTGTCTAGGGCTGGAGCCCAGTCGGCCCTGTCTAGGGCTGGAGCCCAGTCGGCCCTGTCTAGGGCTGGAGCCCAGTCGGCCCTGTCTAGGGCTGGAGCCCAGTCGGCCCTGTCTAGGGCTGGAGCCCAGTCGGCCCTGTCTAGGGCTGGAGCCCAGTCGGCCCTGTCTAGGGCTGGAGCCCAGTCGGCCCTGTCTAGGGCTGGAGCCCAGTCGGCCCTGTCTAGGGCTGGAGCCCAGTCGGCCCTGTCTAGGGCTGGAGCCCAGTCGGCCCTGTCTAGGGCTGGAGCCCAGTCGGCCCTGTCTAGGGCTGGAGCCCAGTCGGCCCTGTCTAGGGCTGGAGCCCAGTCGGCCCTGTCTAGGGCTGGAGCCCAGTCGGCCCTGTCTAGGGCTGGAGCCCAGTCGGCCCTGTCTAGGGCTGGAGCCCAGTCGGCCCTGTCTAGGGCTGGAGCCCAGTCGGCCCTGTCTAGGGCTGGAGCCCAGTCCCCAGCAAACACAAATCATCTACACAACGTTCGCCTATCTCTTCCCATAGGTGTGGGAATGATTTGCATTGAGAATGGTGCAGGAGAGCCTTTGAGAAACTTTTACTCCAAAAATCCAAACACAAAGGTTTAATTATAAATTGTTTTTCAACAATTATTTTCTTCCAAATGTAAAACAAATAGTTTTTACATGTTTAAATATAAAATTTATGGTGTTTTTTTTGTAAAATTCATTAATAAATTGTGAATGATATATATTGGCTGAGTGAAACCTTTAAAATCCATTTAGTTATAATTTGAACAGAAAAAAGTAGTTTTCCAAATTTTCTAAAAATCGCTCTTTTTAACACAATTTGACTCCTTATGCATTCCACTAAACACTATATCATGTTTAAATATATAATTTATGTATTATTCCCTAAAATAATTTATATAAATTATATAAGTTGCTGGAAAGTGGTGTTAAAGAATCTGAAAACTTTTTGTTGTGTTATAATTGGAATGTTCTTATTAACTATGTCTCAAGTTCACAGTTTATCAAACAAGAATATTAACATTCATCAACTCTTAAAATCTTATATGTTATCTTGCTGGTGCAAAATGGGTGAATCTTTAGGAACAGCTATAGTATCTATATATCACAAATGGTGTTTTCCCTAACTCAAACAATGTAGGGTTTATTATTCTACACATATTTCTAATGACTCTTAGATGTTTACATTCTCTGAAGTATAATTGTGAAGGCTGTGTCCATCACTCTCAACACAGATTCTTAAACTCCTCTCTGCAGGTTCAACTATATAATTAGTTTCCATTTTGAATCTCCATGGACATTTGTATCCAAAATGAAACCAATGTGGTTTCCTTCAGCGCCTTCAGCCAGCACATTTGCTCATTCATTTCCACAGATTCCAACATGGTAGGGGATTTACAGAAATTTGTATATTCATATTGTTATATATTAAAAATATGAATGCAGTTCAATATGATAAGACAAATACATGAGTTTATGATAAATTCGTTTTCTGTGATATACCATTGATATGCTCTTTTTTTCTTTAAACGGAAGACTAAACTAAAGTGCTCACATCAACAGATTTGATGTATAAATGGTCAACGCTCAACAGAGTTAGTATAAATGTATTAGTATAAATCTTACTTGTCTCATTGTTAATTCACATTCAATGTCAACTTGTGGTTTTGATGTGGCACGTTTGGCCAAGTCACCCCACCCCATTATGCACCCCCATACCCATCTTGTGGGCGGTTGTGGAAAGGGTTACAGAGGCACATAATGGGCTCAGGGACTGAACCCCACAATTCATTTAGCTAAGCAAGTTACAATCTTGATGAGCTAGTTACAAAATTCAATATAAGTCATCACATCAACAATGAGTTCGAGATCGACCTCAAGTACAGGTTCTAAATTAACACTTTCCTGGATTTTCGACATGGAATTACGGGCGTTTTCCCTAACCGCTTGTCGGATCACGACGTAAATTTACGGTGCGGTTTAAAATATTTGTAAAAAATCCAGTTTAAATCCGATTTACTTGGGGTTTGTTTCAAACTCCGCGCCATGAAATTCCTGTTCTCACGGGTAGGCCGCAAGTCACGTCGGCCTACTGGGTCACGTGACAGGCCCATTGTTTTGTTGTCACGTGGAGCAATCGGATCTCTCTCCCCTCGGCCTCCCCTCGGCTCTCCCCTCGCCCAACCTACACAATGCAGACACAAAGAAAGTTCAGAAAAGAAAACGAGTTCGCAGGGCAGATGGAACAGTAAGACTACAGCAGGTTGTGGTGAACAAACCACAGGCAATTGTTGACTACAATAAGTTCATGAAGGGTGTTGACCAATTTGATCAAATGGTAAAGTATTACCATTTCGCCAGGAAATGTCACAAGTGGACCAAGAAAATAACATTTTATTTCTTGCAAATGGCATTGCAAAACGCTTATGCATTGTACAAGGCCAACACAGATGATCGAAGGAAACTAACTCTGCTCTAGTTCCATGAAGTTGCTATTTGGTCTTTATTGAAATTTGACAAGGCAGAGTGGCCTGCAACAACTACACCATCTCCACATCTAGTTCATGCTCCAGACATTAATCATGACACTGGTCCTGTGTATCCTGCTGCTGACCCGTCAACACCTGGCCCGTCGGGTGTAAGGCGCCCTCTCTTCACGTCTACACCTAGTGCTGAAGCTGAATTTGATGAAGATAATTCATATTCCACATTAGTGTTTGAAAACAATAGTGAGAGCGACGATTCAGACAGTAGTTTATTGCCAACCCAGAGACAACAGCGACGTGTTGTTATAGCAGAGACTCGCCTGAACTATAAATTGAAACATGAGCTGGTAAAAATCCCCAAACGTCGCAGGTGTGAAGTGTGTTCAAAGTCGGGTATCAGGAAGGAAACTGGTATAGCGTGCAAGACATGCGATGTTCCACTTTGCGTCATACCTTGTTACACCACTTATCACAGGAAAAGGGTGTATTGGGTGGACAAGAAATAACCACCTACATCAGCTTCACTCCACCTAGGAACATCTGTTGAGCAACTTCAGGAATCAGTACCTGAAGGAGGTGGAGTGGAGATAAAATGCTCAACTTATTTTACTACAATCGTCTTTGCTTTGGTAAGTACACATAATTGTCTTAGATTGTTTCAGTATTGTAGTCTATTTTCTTAGGAATATTTTGATACCTAAATGAGAACTGTAGCACGAAAACTAAAGTAAGTATACACGAAACAAGAGAAACTTTTTTTGTGGGTGTTGCGGGTGTGAGTTGGAGTGTCAAGAGCGGGTTCCGGTTGTGTGTTTTCCGTCATCTCTACAGCTGTGAATTCCAAGGAATTGTATTTGATATGCATATGTCTGTGTAGGGAATTTTATTCCGAACACTATACAAAAAAAAACGGTGTGAAACAAGTATAAACTTGAAAAACATGAGCAAAGTAAAAACTTTTGACGCTCACGGGTACAAACACGCGTAAGATTTTATTCCCCACAAATTTATTTGACGCTGTGTTGGCCAACTCTACCCATGTTCTTATAGAACTTTCTATTGCGAACACATTGCTATAAAAATGAAATACGTAGCTCCAGAAATAATGTCAGGACAGTGAAATAAGTATAAACATTCAAAGCGCTGCATCACACCAGTGTCGTCGCTGCTGAAATCACGGCTAACGCTTCGCCCAGTTCCCACACTCGTGCGGGTCACCGGATACCATAATTAGACATTGATAGGCATATGTCTGGGTGGGGAATTTTATTGTGAGTTCAGTGATATCAAAATGAGCGCTGTAGGATGACTGTGAGGCTGGCAACAAACGAAAGAGTATGAACATTTACTTCCTGTTTGGGTGTCACGGCGAGTCATCTTCGTGTTTATTTACTTCATGGTGGGATACCAAATGCTTCGGTGACATTTTATGCATATGATCTTGTAGAGAATTTTATTGCCAACGCATTGATACCAAAATGAAAAACGTAGCTCGAGAATTGAGGTTAGGAGCGTGAAAAGATTATAAACTTTTTTGTGTTTACGCTTGAGCGCCCAGAACGCCGCGCGGACAACCCGCTTTTTTTTCCAGCTAGTGCCGCGTGCACTAAAGTGTTTTAAGCAACTGACATATGTGGAGAGCTAGTATCAAAATTTATATGTTTGCACACTGCCCCCCATCCAGTGGGCAGCGGTGGATAGGTTACAATCACTTAGTTGTTATCTACAGTTAGCAAACTGGGGATATTTGGCTAAAATTTCTGGTAGCAGATCATTTTGAATGAAATATTGACACATCGCTGGAACATTGGTTATAGAATTGTCTCTAAATTCATGTATCTTTTCGCACTCCATCACATAGTGACGGAGGGTGTGCGAATAATTTTGTTGACACAGTTTACATTTGGTCAGGTCTACATCAGCAGATAATGAGAATTCCCAGAGATACTTGTAACCGAGTCTAAGCAAGCAGGAGTAACATCTAGAAGTCTGCTGATTTTATTGGATGATCCATAGATGTGTGGCTCCTCTTGTATGATAGCATGATGACAGATGGAATTACTAGTTCCAGTTTCTAGGCAGGCGATGAGTACTCACAATAACCTTAATTAAGCGTCAAAACAAAAATGTGTATACTCTTTTTACTCTCCTGACCTTAGTTCTCGAGCTATGTATTTCATTTTGGTACCAACGTGTTCGCAATAACATTCTCTAGAAGAACATTAGCAAAAACGGTCACCAAAAGTTATATGAATACCAGCACCCAATAAATACCTACGTAGATGACTCGCCGTGAGTGCCCAAGAGCAACAAAATGTTTTTACTCTTGGGATTGTTATCACTTCCACACTTGTCCTACAGCGTTCCCAGCAAACATTTTCATGTTTTTAAAACATCCTAAAAACGACATTTCATTGTTTTCAGCACGTTTATAATTACGTTTAGAAAAGGTTTTTTGAGAACTTTTATATACAACCTTAGAACGTAAATAATTAACATTTCTAAAAACTTTTTTATAATCTTTTAATTACCTACATTAAAACGTTTAGGGTAAATTAGGGTATAATAATTTTTTAATTCATATCTGAAATAGAAAGGGAGAGAAAGAAAGAAGACATATCTGAGAAAGAAATGGACATCCTATATATGTATGTGTAAATTACAAATAAATAGGGTACAAAGAGAATTAAAATATTATATTTATTTAATTAAGAATGAGTAATACAACAAAATATATGTAATAGCTCGAAATATATAGAATATATCTATAACAGAATATAAAAGTAAAAATTTAAAAATCTATAAAAATCTATATATGCAATATGTGAACACAATAGATTTTGTGATCAAGCAGCCTGTGATTCATGTCATGCTGAGATCAGTCTGACGTTACAAGCAGTTATTGTTACTTAAAACTAAAACAAGTAAAATTTTCCGAGTATACATATAACACTATAGTTTTTCTATGACTAATAATAAAAATCTATTAATCAAAAGTTTAGGACTAATTAACTAAAAATAAAAATGTACAAGTGAATGTCAACACAGTCAAGTATAATATTCATGTAGAAAGAGAAAGAAAAAGAGAGAGAGAAGGAAAGAAAGAGAAAGAAAGAAAGAAAGGGAGAAAGAGAGAGAGAAAGAAAAGAAAAAACAGTCATGTATAATATACATATTAGCACCATGCAATATAACTTAGATTAAGTAAAAATCTCAGACATTTTTAAATCAAATGAAATATAAGAGCCAGAGAGAGAGAGAGCGAGAGCCAGAAAGAGCGTGAGCCAGAGCCAGAGAGAGAGCGTGAGCCAGAGCCAGAGAGAGAGTCTGAGCCAGAGCCAGAGAGAGAGCCAGAGCCAGAGAGAGAGACAGAGCCAGAGAGAGAGAGAGAGCCAGAGAGAAAGAGAGCGCCAGAGAGAAAGAGAGAGCCAGAGAGAGAGAGAGAGCCAGAGAGAAAGAGAGAGCCAGAGAGAGAGAGAGAGAGCCAGAGAGAGAGAGAGAGCCAGAGAGAGAGTCAGAGCTAGAGAGAGAGTCAGAGCTAGAGAGAGAGTCAGAGCCAGAGAGAGAGAGCCAGAGAGAGCGAGAGAGCCAGAGAAAGAGAGAAAGAGAGAGAGCCAGAGAGAGCGAGAGCCAGAGAGAGCGAGAGCGAGAGAGCCAGAGAGAGAGAGAGCCAGAGAGAGAGAGAGAGACAGAGAGAAAGAGATAGCCAGAAAGAGAGAGAGAGCCAGAGCCAGAGAGAGAGAGAGCCAGAGCCAGAGAGAGAGAGCCAGAGCCAGAGAGAGAGAGAGAGAGAGAGAGAGAAGAGCCAGAGAGAGAGAGAGAGTGAGAGAGAGAGCCAGAGAGAGAGAGTGAGAGAGAGAGCCAGAGAGAGAGCAAGAGAGCCAGAGAGAGAGAGAGCAAGAGAGCCAGAGAGAGAGAGCGAGAGAGAGAGAGAGAGAGAGAGAGAGAGAGAGAGAGAGAGAGAGAGAGAGAGAGAGAGAGAGAGAGAGAGAGAGCGAGAGAGAGAGCCAGAGAGAGAGAGAGAGAGAGCAAGAGAGCCAGAGAGAGAGCGAGAGAAAGAGAGAAAGAAAGAGAAAGAAAGAGAGAGACAGACAGAGACAGACAGACAGACAGAGACAGAAAGACACACACAACAAAAGAGGAGACAGAACAAAATTAAGGCAAGGAGAGAGAAGACAGTGTCGGAAAATCCGACACCATTTAATAATAATATCATACAGACAGATAAGAGCTGTGTTGTATAAACAAGTTACCCATAGAAAACGTAACTTGTAGTGGAATTACCGTCTATAGAAAACGGGATATCATCACCACATACTATTATAATTCACCAGCTATTCTGCTGGGAATTATTCTTAAATACATTAGTCTTTGGACTTTACCATCATAAAAACATCTTATATAAATTAACTTAATTATCAATATTAAAGTAGAGTAAATGTGACCCTTCTATCACTTTCTGAAATGTGGACAATGTAAGCCAGGCGTCAGAGGGAGGAAGGGGGGCAGCCATTGTTGTGTCACCTCCGAGACGTGTGGAGCAAATTCGGCTCCTATCATTCTGGACAATGTCGGCCAGTAACGTCAATAGTATGGAGTGTTAAACAGCCATGGTTTATACTAGACCAGAGGCTCACGGGACCAAATTCGGCTCCTGTTAATTTTACTTGGACGTAGTGTTATGGAAACCAAAGGTACCATCTCCAACACGATGTCTACAATTCAAGTTAAGTCTATCCGAAACCCGTTTATCATTCATTTATGGCCATTAATGTCAGGATATAGGGTGACCCGGTTAGATCACATGGAAGCCTCAAACTAAAGGTAATTAAGCCAGGTCTTCATGTTCCATGTACTGTTTTCTCTGATATACTTGTCATATATAGGTATCTGGCTTCACAGCTAGCGCACTTTTGACAGGTCAAGACGAGGATGCAAGATTTGTGCACCAGTTACTGGGTGATATGGAAGCTACCTCAAAGAGGATAATTTGGTGTCTACACCCTAGTTATACCTGGTGGACTAACCTGCTGTACTATAAGATAAGGAACCTCTTTAATGTATGTAGATACTGTAGTTTGATTGGCTGCATATATATTAATTTAATAAACCCCCCCTAATGTGTAGAGGATCGATTTGTGAGATTATGAGATTATTGCAGAAATACAGTCCACTTATCATTATACAAATTGCTATCGAAGTATATAAATTAACGTAAATATAAATTCATATAAATTAAATAAATATAAATCTCACAGGTCGGTTCCCACAGACAGAACAGAAACAACAGAGAGAGGAGAGAAATTAGAAATCATTGAAGAGAAGGGGAAGAGAAACACAAGATAAGAAAAAGATACAAGAAAAATATACAAGATAAAAATGACATAAATGAATACCACAAATATAAAAAGTAAAGGAAGAGAGGAGGAAAGGAGAGATTAAAAGTCAAGAAAAACAGGAGAGAAACGTAAAAGAAATAAAAAAAAAGGGACATTTGTGAGGAGAGAAAATAAAGAGACCAGAGAAGACCATATATCAAGAGTGTGAGGATAAAGACTTATATTTTTTCTTAGTAGACATCCTCTGGCTCTTGTTGCCCCTCTTGTATACGAATTGTACTTGCAAGTTTTCCCTGAAAAGATATTAACAAAATTAATATTTAATTATTTATTTATATAAATTACACACACAAACTTTATATATATATATATATATATATATATATATATATATATATATATATATATATATATATATATATATATATATATATATATATATATATATATATATATATATATATATATATATATATATATATATATATATATATATATATATAATTTCGTAAACCTCACCCTGTAAACATTCATGTTTCTACATGTTAAACAAGCTACGAGGATGAGGGAAGGGGATGTTCCCTCCATGCTGGATATTATATTTACCAGGAAAGAGAAAGATATATTTATCATTCGGTACCTCCCTTTTCCTCCTTTCAGTACCTCCCTCCTTTTACCCAAGTGACATTGTCACTTGGGTAAAAGTGACCATGTCTTTTTGGGAATAAAGTATGCAATGCATTATAATCTGGAAGAAAATGAGCTTGAAGCAGTTGAAAAACCTGACTTGTGGAGAGGTCATTATGGGGAACTCAGATATTTCCTTAAGGAATTTGACAAACAATTGCTGTTAGGACATGAAGTAAATGAGATGTATGTCAAGTTTTGTGAAATATATGATAATGGCACAACAAAATTTATACTAAAGCAGAGATGCAGAACTAGGAAAAAGGGAAAAATTGCCCAAACATACAAGCAATACAAAGATGCGAGAAACAACAATAGCAGTAAGGAGAGGGGCAGAAAGACTATGACTTTCGGTCATATTCAACAATACAAATATACATACACACACACACATTATTGGAAAAAATTGGAATTGGAATATTGGAAAAAATAATTAAAACTAAATGGGTAGAACACCTGGAGAGAAATGATATAATTTCAGACAGACAGTATGGTTTTCGATTTGGAAGATCCTGTGTATCGAATTTACTCAGTTTCTATGATCGAGCAACAGATATATTACAGGAAAGAGATGGTTGGGTTGACTGCATCTATCTGGACCTAAAAAAGGCATTCGACAGAGTTCCACATAGAGAGGTTGTTCTGGAAACTGGAAAATATTGGAGGGGTGACAGGTAAGCTTCTAACATGGATGCAAAATTTTCTGACTGATAGAAAAATGAGGGCAGTAATCAGAGGCAATGTATCGGACTGGAGAAATGTCACAAGTGGAGTACCACAGGGTTCAGTTCTTGCACCAGTGATGTTTATTGTCTACATAAATGATCTACCAGTTGGTATACAGTATATGGTATATGCAAACATGAACATGTTTGCTGATGATGCTAAGATAATAGGAAGGATAAGAAATTTAGATGATTGTCATGCCCTTCAAGAAAACCTGGATAAAATCAGTATATGGAGCACCACTTGGCAAATGGAATTTAATGTTAATAAATGCCATGTTATGGAATGTGGAACAGGAGAACATAGACCCCACACAACCTATACATTATGTGAGAAATCTTTAAAGAATTCTGATAAAGAAAGAGATCTAGGGGTGGTTCTAGATAGAAAACTATCACCTGAGGACCACATAAAGAATATTGTGCGAGGAGCCTATGCTACGCTTTCTAACTTTAGAATTGCGTTTAAATACATGGATGGTGATACAGTATACTAAAGAAATTGTTCATGACTTTTGTTACGCCAAAGCTAGAATATGCAGCTGTTGTGTGGTGCCCAACAACAGAAGTTGGCCCATATCTTAAGAAGCACATCAACAAACTGGAAAAGGTGCAAAGACATGCTACTAAGTGGCTCCCAGAACCGAAGGGCAAGAGCTACGAGGAGAGGTTAGAGGCATTAAATATGCCAAAACTAAAAGACAGAAGAAAGAGGTGATATGATCACTACATACAAAATAGTAACAGGAATTGATAAAATCGACAGGGAAGATTTCCTGAGACCTGGAACTTCAAGAACAGGAGGTCATAGATTGAAACTAGCTTAACACAGATGCTAAAGAAATATAAGAAAATTCACTTTCGCAAATAGAGTGGTAGACGGTTGGAACAAGTTAGGTGAGAAGGTGGTGGAGGCCAAGACTGTCAGTAGTTTCAAAGCGTTATATGACAAAGAGTGCTGGGAAGACTGTCTCATCCTGTAACTACACTTAGGTAATTACACACACACAATATATATATATATATATATATATATATATATATATATATATATATATATATATATATATATATATATATATATATATATATATATATATATATATATATATATTATATATATATATATATTATATATATTATATAATATATATTATATATATATATATATATATATATATATATATATATATATATATATATATATATATATATATATATATATATATATATATATATATGTCGTACCTAGTAGCCAGAATGCACTTTTCAGCCTACTATGCAAGGCCCGATTTGATTTGCCTAATAAGCCAAGTTTTCATGAATTAATATATTTTCTCTATTTTTTTTTCTTATGAAATGATAAAGCTATCCATTTCATTATGTAGGAGGTCAATTCTTTTTTTATTGGAGTTAAAATTAATATAGATATATGACCGAACCTAACCAACCCTACCTAACCTATCTTTATAGGTTAGGTTAGGTAGCTGAAAATGTTACGTTAGGTAGTCGAAAAAACATTAATTCATGAAAACTTGGCTTATTAGGCAAATCGGGCCTTGCATAGTAGGCTGAGATGTGCGTTCTGGCTACTAGGTACGACACATTATATATATATTTATATATATTTATTTTATATATATATATATATATATATATATATATATATATATATATATATATATATATATATATATATATATATATATATATATATATATATGTCATACCTAGTAGCCAGAACGCACTTCTCAGCCTACTATGCAAGGCCCGATTTGCCTAATAAGCCAAGTTTTCATGAATTAATTGTTTTTCGACTACCTAACCTAACCTAACCTAACATTTTCGGCTACCTAACCTAACCTATAAAGATAGGTTAGGTTAGGTTAGGTAGGGTTGGTTAGGTTCGGTCATATATCTACGTTAATTTTAACTCCAATAAAAAAAAATTGACCTCATACATAATGAAATGGGTAGCTTTATCATTTCATAAGAAAAAAATTAGAGAAAATATATTAATCCAGGAAAACTTGGCTTATTAGGCAAATCGGGCCTTGCATAGTAGGCTGAGAAGTGCATTCTGGCTACTAGGTACGACAAATATATATATATATATATATATATATATATATATATATATATATATATATATATATATATATATATATATATATATATATATATATATATATATATATATATATCGGACAATTAGTAAAAAAAAAAAAAAAAAAAAAATTTAAATTATTTTACCTTGTACCTAGATCCATAAGGCCTGTTTGGTGCATGTTTCAGTACTTCAGACATCTGGAAGGTCACATCCTCCTCCTCAACTTGTGGATGTGCGTTGATAGATGATTCTGTAAAATTAAGTTATTTATATAATAATAAATTCAGTATAACAATAATATTCTGTAAAATTAAAAGTAATTTATACATCAATCAGATAAAACTCTCCAGAGATGGTGATACACAACATATAAAGGACAAGTTTCAGAACAAAATATGCATTTAGGAATAAGGTTTTGTACATGTAGGTAGCACATGAGAAAATAAGTGGAAGGGGATCAAGTTTATATTAACATGTTAATGGCTTTGTTAAGGCTTTGCAAGAATGAAAAAATATTAATAATATAATATCACCTACCAATTAATTGTACATCATTTATAAGTCAATTATTTGCATTATTATTATTCAATACTAATGATATAAAAATGCATTTTGTAATCTACTATTTATGCAAGTATTAAGCACAGGATCATGAAATAAACTGCAAAATACTGTAATGGATAAACCAATTAAGTTTACATTTTCCTATAGCTAAGTCAGTCAGTTCTATTAGCAGCAGAGAACAATTATGCCCAACCTCTATTAAATGAAACAATCTTAAGAGCAAGTGATAGAAATATAATCATTTATGCTTGGGAAAATATTATGGAATGGTTCCAAATATGAAAAATATTAAGTTTTTTGGTTAAAAATTTTTAACTTAAAATTTAAATTTTTAAGTGAATTTTAAACTTTAAAAAAATTATTTACTTTTTTGGTTACTTACTTAAAATAACATTATATAGTTCTTGTTTTTGTAGAAATGCTAATTTCTTCATTTGCCCTTCCAGACTGTATAGTGACCACAGGCCGTTTGTTCATATCTTCATTATTCTTCGAACCGTGGTTGCACAATCAGACCCACGTACACTGGTTAAAAGCATCACCTAAAAGCAACAACAAAAATGTAGTACACTGACGAATTTTGAATAAATAAATAAATATATTATATATATATATATATGTATGCCATATACATATATATGGTATGTTGTATGCTACAACTTGGCTGATAATAAAGCCATTCACAACTGCAGGCCTAATAAAAAAGGAGGTGGCATAGCAATATCTTACAAAGATACCTTCATCTGCAATAGTGTCATTAGTGAGACGACTATTGTGAATATACCTTTGCCAAGTTCTCCAGTAAATCCCTTAAATCCTCCTTGAACAAGAGGGTTTTTACTTGATCGAACCATATTCTTAACCTGCTGCAGGTAATTTTCAAATGGAAATGCTGAACATCTGTCCAAACTACCAAACTCTTTGGCATCAGAGGATATGTGTGTTAGGCAGTGTACATTGTACACTAAAAAATCCTTACCATACAGCTCACGAGCCTTTAACACAAAGTACAGCAAAAGATCATGTGCATATTGGCTGTAATTTAACTGAATCAATTTAGGTGATACAAGAATAGAAATGGCTACACTCAAGAGTCAGGAAATGGTCATACAATTCTTTGGGTAACATTCCCTTCAGTACAATCTTACCGGTGTAGAGAAGGAGTTGCCTGTATTCAGTCGCTTTCCATCTATCAACCTCTGAAAGACTTCGAGGTTTACCTGTTCTTTTAGGCGTCGCTTTTTGGCCCGTGACATACGCTGCCATCTTGTGTGGTATTCTCTTCTTCTTTCTATAATGTGTGCATACATTCTGAAGGAGAAAGGCCAAGTGCTACATTACCAATTACTATTACAAGATTATTAGTAAAGTATTGTACTGCTACTGTACTCCAGGGCCATCAACACACCTCCAGGGCCACCAACACACCTCCAGGGCCACCAACACACCTCCAGGGCCACCAACACACCTCCAGGGCCACCAACACACCTCCAGGGCCATCAACACGCCTCCAGGGCCATCAACACAACACCACCATCAACACACCTCCAGCCAGGGCCACCAACAAACTCCAGGGCCACCAACACACCTCCAGGGCCACCAACACACCTCCAGGGCCATCAACACACCTCCAGGGCCACCAACACACCTCCAGGGCCACCAACACACCTCCAGGGCCACCAACACACTTCCAGGGCCATCAACACACCTCCAGGGCCACCAACACACCTCCAGGGCCACCAACACACCTCCAGGGCCATCAACACACCTCCAGGGCCATCAACACACCTCCAGGGCCACCAACACACCTCCAGGGCCATCAACACACCTCCAGGGCCACCAACACACCTCCAGGGCCACCAACACACCTCCAGAGCCATCAACACGCCTCCAGGGCCATCAACACAACACCACCATCAACACACCTCCAGCCAGGGCCACCAACACACCTCCAGGGCCACCAACACACCTCCAGAGCCACCAACACACCTCCAGGGCCACCAACACACCTCCAGGGCCACCAACACACCTCCAGGGCCATCAACACACCTCCAGGGCCACCAACACACCTCCAGGGCCACCAACACACCTCCAGGGCCACCAACACACCTCCAGAGCCATCAACATGCCTCCAGGGCCATCAACACAACACCACCATCAACACACCTCCAGGGCCACCAACACACCTCCAGGGCCACCAACACACCTCCAGGGCCACCAACACACCTCCAGGGCCACCAACACACCTCCAGAGCCATCAACACGCCTCCAGCCAGGGCCACCAACACACCTCCAGGGCCACCAACACACCTCCAGAGCCATCAACACACCTCCAGCCAGGGCCACCAACACACCTCCAGGGCCACCAACACACCTCCAGGGCCACCAACACACCTCCAGGGCCACCAACACACCTCCAGGGCCATCAACACACCTCCAGGGCCATCAACACAACACCACCATCAACACACCTCCAGCCAGGGCCACCAACACACCTCCAGGGCCACCAACACACCTCCAGGGCCACCAACACACCTCCAGAGCCATCAACACGCCTCCAGCCAGGGCCACCAACACACCTCCAGGGCCACCAACACACCTCCAGAGCCATCAACACACCTCCAGCCAGGGCCACCAACACACCTCCAGGGCCACCAACACACCTCCAGGGCCACCAACACACCTCCAGGGCCACCAACACACCTCCAGGGCCATCAACACACCTCCAGGGCCATCAACACAACACCACCATCAACACACCTCCAGCCAGGGCCACCAACACACCTCCAGGGCCACCAACACACCTCCAGGGCCACCAACACGCCTCCAGGGCCACCAACACGCCTCCAGGGCCACCAACACACCTCCAGGGCCATCAACACACCTCCAGGGCCATCAACACAACACCACCATCAACACACCTCCAGCCAGGGCCACCAACACACCTCCAGGGCCACCAACAGACCTCCAGGGCCACCAACACACCTCCAGGGCCACCAACACACCTCCAGGGCCACCAACACACCTCCAGGGCCATCAACACGCCTCCAGGGCCACCAACACGCCTCCAGGGCCATCAACACAACACCACCATCAACACACCTCCAGCCAGGGCCACCAACACACCTCCAGGGCCACCAACACACCTCCAGGGCCACCAACACGCCTCCAGGGCCACCAACACGCCTCCAGGGCCACCAACACACCTCCAGGGCCATCAACACACCTCCAGGGCCATCAACACAACACCACCATCAACACACCTCCAGCCAGGGCCACCAACACACCTCCAGGGCCACCAACAGACCTCCAGGGCCACCAACACACCTCCAGGGCCACCAACACACCTCCAGGGCCACCAACACACCTCCAGGGCCATCAACACGCCTCCAGGGCCACCAACACGCCTCCAGGGCCATCAACACAACACCACCATCAACACACCATCCAGCCTACCACCACAAGCTTATATATATACTACACATGTCTAAGAGCAAATAAAAGAAAACAGTTACCTTAACTATTGAAGATGCAGCAATAGTTTGTGGATAAGCCAGCAGCAGTCCCTCTCGAAACGGTTTTAAAATGGCGGCGACTACCACAACATGCAACGAGCCAAAAGAATGTCCAGCGCTAGCATTATCTAAACGCTATTATATATTATCAAGCAATACGGAAATCTAAAATAAAAAAAATGATACAAATAATTGTATTAAATATTTATTTGCAATTACAATACCTCGGGAATATATTTTTGCGTTAGCAAAACATATTAAGTTCGTATTTAGTTTAACTCATTTAAATTCTTTACAAATAATAACCTGATTTTACCTGATGGCCACTAACATTAATGTTTTATGTTGATACATTTCATACCCTTATTATTTCAATTTCTTTCTTTATTATGCACCCCATACCCATCCCGTGGGCGGTGGTGTAAAGGATTACAGAGGCACATAATGGGTTCAGGAACTGAACTCTCTAGTTTGTTTAGCTAAGCAAATAACAATTTTTGACGCTAGTTACAAAATTATTAATGTTATATATACATGTACACACTCTCATACATACATGTACATATATATATATATATATATATATATATATATATATATATATATATATATATATATATATATATCATGTCGTCATGTATATATATATATATATATATATATATATATATATATATATATATATATATATATATATATATATATATATATATATATATATATATATATGTATACATATATACATACACATACATATTTATAATCACCCACACAAATACACACATCAATAATCTCTGTGTCACTTATTTTATACATGTTCTTGTAGAACATTCTATTGCGAACACATTGGCCGCTGCCCAATAAACTCGCCCCTCGGGGCAAAATTATTTTTTTTTTTTAATCTTGGTGGAACATAAAATGGCCGCCTGTGTTTATGCTGTCGTCAGATGGCGCTGTGACGTCACAGATGAGGGAAGCACGTACTGCGCATTAATGCCTCGATCCCTCGTTATTTATTTATTTTATTTATTTATATATATACAAGAACGTACATTGGGGGGTTAAGAGACAACATAGAGCTTAAGTTAGAATTATAATCTTGTAAAACCACTAGCTTGCATATAGCGTTTCGGGCAAGTCCTTAAACTAATCTTTGAGCAAATTCTTAAACAAAGTTTTAGAGAAATAATTAAATGTAAAATTGATAAAAAGTGTTTAACAGGTACATTACAGCTTTACTTTACAAGTACAGATGATTTTAAGTAGGATAATTACAGTAAAATTTTCAAAAAATTGTTTACAGGTACGATGCAAGAATTTTCGACACAAAAGCAGATCAGAACAATACACAATAATGAACAAGGAATCCTAAGTACAATTAGGAAAACATCTCAGGGTTATACATTGGATTACTGAAGCACAATATGAGGATCATTACAAATAGTAATGCAGTAGAATATGCACTCATATTCTATTATTAAGTTAATATTAAGTTCCTTCCTCATGTTAAGTATCTTTGTGGTACTAGGGACATCCAAGGATTATCTTCAAGGCTTCGTTCTGCAAGTTTTCAAGCCCTTTAAGCTTTCTTTCAGTCATCAATGCAAGCAGAGATGCAACATAATCGACTAAAGATCTGATGTATGCAAGGTACATCATTTTGACAATTGTGACATTGGCACCATAGCCTGAGTGATAACCTGCAACATCTCCAAGAGGGCTTATGGAGCCTCTCATTATACTGACGACAGAGTCTGAATACAACAGGACAATACAAGACCAAGGTATTTGAATCTGTTAACATAGTCAAGCTGGGAGCCATCATACAGTTGCATCTTGCGAACAGCTCCTCCCTGCCTGGGTGGACACCCGTTTAGTATCTTTGTTTCCTCTGCTGAGATATGACTAAACTAATTTTTGTCAAGGGCAGAGTAAATTATATCAAGGAGACTAATAATTGCGTCGTTGGTACTCTTTTTGAGAGCGGAAGCCTAACTGACAGGGGCTAAGAATGTCGAATTTTACGAGATAGGAGTAGAGCTGTTTGTAGATAATTTTGTCAAATATTTTTGATAGTATGGGTAGGTTTGATATTGGTCTGTAGTTGTTTATGTCTGACGGATTACCTCCTTTATGAACTGGCGTTACTCTTGCGTTTTTAAGGATATCAGGGAAGGTATGACACTCAAGGGATTTGTTGAACAGCAGAGCTATAGGTGGTGCAAGGGCATGGGAGGCGCTCTTGTATACAATGGATGGGATTTCACTGATGTTCCCAGCTTTGGTTTTTAGTGAGTGTATGATGGACACAACATCTGACGGGCTGACTGGTGAGAGGAGAAGAGAGTTTGGATAGCTGCCTGAGAGATATGTGTTGATATGTGTCTGAGTCTGTGGGATTTTACTTGCAAGGTTAGCACCAATCGATGAAAAGAAGCTATTAAATTCATTCGCCATTTCTAAGTCAGATGACAGTGTAAGGCCATCCTTAGAGAGTGTTATCTGGTTGTGGGAGTGTTGTTTAGTTCCCAGGATGTTAGAGATGGTATTCCATGTGCTTTTCATGTTGCCTTTTACTTCTTTGAATCTAGTCTCATAGTATGAAAGTTTTGCTTTTCTTATGATACTGGTAAGCACTGATGAGTACCTTTTAACTACTTCCATTGGAATTAGGCCACTCCTAAATTTCTTTTCGTATTCATGTTTTTTGTTGATTGATTTAATTATGCCACTTGTGAGCCACGGGTTATTTTTTCTTTTATCAGTTACTTGTTTGGTAAGGAGGGGACAGTGAGTGTTGTAGAGGCTTAGAGTTTTGGAGAGAAAGAGATTAGTTGATGAGTTTATATCCTGTGAATTATTAAATTCAGATTCCCAGTTAATATTGTGAAGTGCATTAGAGAGATTGCCTAAAGCTGATTCACTATGTAGCCTGAATGAAAGTTTTTTGGTTTCTGGTGGTGATGTGTCAATGTTTGCTATGAGGAAAGTAGGATAGTGGTCAGTTGTTCTGTCATAAATTACCCCAGATGTAAGGGGAGCTGTTATATTAGTCCAAAGGTGATCCAGGGTAGTGGCAGATGTTTGAGTGACTCGGGTGGGCTTGGTGATTGTGGGAATTAGCATACAGGAGTGCATGCTGTTACGGAAATAGTCAACTTGAGGGTTGTTTTCAACATTCAATAAAGAAATTCTGGAGGGCTTCTGTGCAAGGGTTAGGATGAGCTAGCCTAAGCATTTTTATACCAATTTGACAGTTATTTTCAGTAACACGATAAACAACGCTCGGAATATTAAGTTCCTTTCTCATATTAAGTATCTTTGTGGTACGAAGGCACCCAAGGATTATCCTCACGGCTTCGTTCTGCAATTTTTCAAGCCCTCCAAGCTTTCTTTCAGGATGCCTTAAAGTTAGTTTAGTTCATTTATTATGCACCCCATACCCATCTTGTGGGCGGTAGTGGAAAGGGTTACAGAGGCACATAATGGGCTCAGGGACTGAACCCCACAATTCATTTAGCTAAGCAAGTTACAATCTTGATGAGCTAGTTACAAAATTCAGTATAAGTCGTCACATCAACAATGGGTTCGAGATCGATCACAAGTACAGTTTCTAAATTAAGCAACTGACATATGTGGAGAGCTAGTGTCACAATTGATATGTTTGTCCTGCACACCGCCCCCCATCCAGTGGGCAGCGGTGGATAGGTTACAATCGCTTTGTTACTACTTACAGTTAGCAAACTGGGGATATTTGGCTAAAATTTCTTATACCAGATCATTTTGAATGAAATATTGACACATCGTTGGTACATTGGTTATAGAATTGTCTCTGAATTCACTATCACATAGTGACGGAGGGTGTGCGAATAATTTTGTTGACAGTTAACATTTGGTCAGGTCTACATCGGCAGATAATGAGAATTCCCAGAAATACTTGTAACCGAGTCTAAGCCGAGTAGTAGTAACATCTAGAAGTCTGCTGATTTTATTGGATGAACCATAGATGTGTCGCTCCTCTTGCATAATAGTATTGAACGAAAGTTAATCTCCCCAAACACTTTCGCGTTTTGGGCAAGTTACCCCTCCACTCTCTCCATATTTTTTTTTTGGACATTCCCTGGTAGTGTGCGGAAATACTGAAAAGTGTATACTCTTTTCAACTTTGTCACCTTAATTCTCGTCCTATGTCTTTCATTTTGGTATCAATGCGTTCGCAATAGAATTCCCAACAGAACTATGTGCATATAATGTCAAAGACAGTAGCGCGCTCCACCCGCCGACAAGATGAATGTAGGCCAAGGGTACCAGAAAAAGAAAGCTCAGCCACCCTCAGGCAACTTTCATTACATTAGAGAGCGTGATAATACTGAAAAGTGTATACCCTTTTCAACTTTGTTACCTCAATTCTCATCCTAGGTTTTTCAATTTAGCATCAATGTGTTCGCAATAGAATTCTCTACAGGACTAAAGGCATGTAAACTCCAAAAGCCCGGCTTACCATCCGCAACAAACAGAGAAAGCGAGAGCGTGTTACCAGGGAGCGCACAAGAGCGATAAAATGTATACACTCTTTTCATTCTGGTCACCTCAATTGTCATCCTAGGTCTTTCATTTTGGTATCAATGTGTTCGCAATAGAATTTCCAACCGGAATATATGCATGAAATGTCAAAAACAGCAGCGTGCTCCACCCGCTGACGTGATGAAAGCACGGCGGACCATCCGCACAAAACAGAAAGTAACCCAGGAGCACTCTAGTGCAATGTAATGTCAACACTCTTTTCACTTTGGTTACCTCAATTCTCGTCATATGTCTTTCATTTTGGTATCAATGTGTTCACAATTGTATCTGCTGGCATTTTACGCTTTGCTTGGATCTGAAGTGTTTTAGGCTCACCACGATGCAATCTGATAGTACCACACGTGTATATACCTATCTTCAAGCAGCAATTCACTCATTCAAACCGACTTATAATAGTTATCCATATATAAATGGTGATCTTTGTTCTACCTGTTAACCTGTCATATGAAGAAAGATTGTCAAAGCTTATATTACATTCTCTAGAAAAGCAAAGAATTAGGAGTGACATATGGTAGAGGTGCACAATGGGATGAATGGACATAACAAAGGGGACATTAATGGGGTATTAAAAGTAGCAACACAAGACAGAACTCGAAACAAAGTGTAAAAATTGGAAAAATTTAGATTTAGGAAAGAACTGCATGGGTAAATACACTGGGTTTGTACCTTAAGGTTCATGTATGCAATATTACAGAGTTCCAATTAACTCCCATGCATGCTGTTAATTTATGTTATGTTCATGTTTTTTATGTTAAAATGTTTTTGTTGATTTGTTTGTATATTTTCATAAGTAAAGCATGCTTACCGTCTTATTCCAAGTTTTATGATAACTTTACAAGGTTTAAAACATAAAGTTCAATATATATTCTGGTTTTCACACAGGAATTATACGTTAATATAACATCATAATAACGTAATGATGTCGTGTAAATAACGTTATACTGACGTCATATAAATGTTATATTTAAGTTATAAGAACGTAAACTGGATAGCTTTACAGAAAGTAAACAAAAAAAACTAAATGTTGACTGAAAATTATTTATTCTTAAATATAAAGCATGAAAACATTATAATTCCATAGCATTTACTATTATTTTTAAATTTTTACATAAATCTTAAAAAACTGTGTCTCAAGAATAAATGTTTTTAGTTATATCCTTTGGTTTTAAGAACATCAGATATACGTATTTATGTCAAAAGTTACAGTATTACCTTTGTGGAACCATTTAAAAACGTCCACAAACGTTCTGTGTTTGCTGGGCTTAATTCTCGTCCTATGTCTTTCATTTTGGTATCAATGCGTTCGCAATAGAATTCCCAACAGAACTATGTGCATATAATGTCAAAGACTGCAGCGCGCTCCACCCGCCGACAAGATGAATGTAGGCCAAGGGTACCAGAAAAAGAAAGCTCAGCCACCCTCAGGCAACTTTCATTACATTAGAGAGCGTGATAATACTGAAAAGTGTATACCCTTTTCAACTTTGTTACCTCAATTCTCATCCTAGGTTTTTCAATTTGGCATCAATGTGTTCGCAATAGAATTCTCTACAGGACTAAAGGCATATAAACTCCAAAAGTCCGGCTTACCATCCGCAACAAACAAAGAAAGCGAGAGTGTGTTACCAGGGAGTGCACAAGAGCGATAAAATGTATACACTCTTTTCATTTTGGTCACCTCAATTGTCATCCTAGGTCTTTCATTTTGGTATCAATGTGTTCGCAATAGAATTATCTACAGGTTTAAATGCATATAAACTCCAAAAGCACGGCGTACCATCCGCACAAAACAGAGAAAGTGAGAGAAAGTAACCCGGGAGCACTCTAGTGCAATGTAATGTGAACACTATTTTCACTTTGCTTACCTCAATTCTCGTCATATGTCTTTCATTTTGGTATCAATGTGTTCACAATTGTATCTGCTGGCATTTTACCCTTTGCTTGGATCTGAAGGGTTTTAGGCTCACCACGATGCAATCTGATAGTACCACACGTGTATATACCTATCTTCAAGCAGCAATTCACTCATTCAAACCGACTTATAATAGTTATCCATATATAAATGGTAATCTTTGTTCTACCTGTTAACCTGTCATATGAAGAAAGATTGTCAAAGCTTATATTACATTCTCTAGAAAAGCAAAGAATTAGGAGTGACATATGGTAGAGGTGCACAATGGGATGAATGGACATAACAAAGGGGACATTAATGGGGTATTAAAAGTAGCAACACAAGACAGAACTCGAAACAAAGTGTAAAAATTGGAAAAATTTAGATTTAGGAAAGAACTGCATGAGTAAATACACTGGGTTATAATAATAATAATAATAATAATTTTTATTTAGGTAAGGTACATACATAAAGAGATTTTACAAAGTTTGTTGGCTTTATAGATAGAGCTAGTACATACAATGCCTAAAGCCACTATTACGCAAAGCGTTTCGGGCAGGAAAAACATTAATGACTAAAGCTTAAAACTAATGGGTAAAAAGAAAAGATGTGATGAGTACATATAAAAAATAGAGGTAAAAGAGGGGGGAACATTTTTGAAAAAGCAGCACAAATACAATTACAAATTATTACAGAAAATTACATTCAAACAGCGATGATTTGAAAAACAAAAAACATACATGGGTTGACAACAGAGGGGTAAGGTGGGTTACATGGAATTTATTAGGTATAGCTTCGTTTTTAACTTAAACTGGTTGAGAGAGGTACAGTCTTTAACATGGTTGGGAAGGTCATTCCACATTCTGGGCCCCTTGATTTGTAGAGCATTTCGGGTTTGATTAAGTCGTACTTTTGGAATATCAAAACTGTATTTATTTCTGGTGTGGTGCTCATGGGTTCTGTTACAACCTTCTATGAAGCTTTTGAGATCAGGATTGGCATTATAGTTTAGCGTTTTATATATGTATAATACACATGAGAGAATGTGCAGTGACTTAATGTCTAACATATTCAGAGATTTGAGTAGGGGTACCGAGTGATGTCTGGGGCCAGAATGGGATATTGTCCTAATAGCAGCTTTGTGTTGAGTAATTAGAGGACGTAAGTGATTTTGGGTAGTAGAGCCCCAAGCACAAATACCATAGTTGAGATATGGATAGATAAGGGAGTAATAGAGAGTCACCAGGGCAGGGCGTGGTACATAATATCTGATCTTAGAAAGAATGCCCACAGTTTTTGAAACTTTTTTTGATATGTTTAGAATGTGTCCCTGGAAATTCAGCTTGTGGTCAATGAGAATGCCAAGGAATTTGCCATCTAATTTGTTACAAATTTGGGTATTGTTTATTTTGAGATTTATTTGATTAGAGGATTTATTGCCAAACAGAATATAGAAAGTTTTGTCAATTTGGTTTGTACCTTAAGGTTCATGTATGCAATATTACAGAGTTCCAGTTAACTCCCATGCATGCAATTAATTTATGTTATGTTTATGTTTTTTATGTTAAAATGTTTTTGTTGATTTGTTTGTATATTTTCATAAGTAAAGCATGCTTACCGTCTTATTCCAAGTTTTATGATAACTTTACAAGGTTTAAAACATAAAGTTCAATATATATTCTGGTTTTCATACAGGAATTATACGTTAATATAACATCATAATAACGTAATGATGTCGTGTAAATAACGTTATACTGAAGTCATATAAATGTTATATTTATGTTATCAGAACGTAAATTGGATAGCTTTACAGAAAGTAAACAAAAAAAACTAAATGTTGACTGAAAATTATTTATTCTTAAATATAAAGCATGAAAACATTATAATACCATAGCATTTACTATTATTTTTAAATTTGTACATAAATCTTAAAAAACTGTGTCTCAAGAATAAATGTTTTTAGTTATATCCTTTGGTTTTAAGAACGTCAGATATACGTATTTATGTCAAAAGTTACAGTATTACCTTTGTGGCACCATTTAAAAACGTCCACAAACGTTCTGTGTTTGCTGGGGAACTCCCAGAACCCCATCAACCAGGTAATGCTTTATGCACTAACTTACTTAAACTCGCATGTTTGAAGTTAAACCATTTTAGACAACAACCCCCACCAGGAGACTTGAACCCTAGTCGGCACAGATGCTTCACAACACCTGGCATAGGTGGAATGCCTTTAACCCACTACACCACACTCAGACTCTTAAAAGAGATGGAAATTTTGAAGTATTTAACCCCCACAAATGTCTCCACCTCCCAAGGGCACTAGAGCAAGTGAGAGGTCACTTACATTTTTCATCAAGCTCCTGTTAATATGGGAGAACACCGTGTCTATGCTTTATGCACTAACTTGCTTAAACTCGAAAGTTTGAAGTTAAACAACTTTACGCAACAACCCCCACCAGAAGACTCGAATCCTAGTCAGCGTAGATGCTTCACAACTCCTAGCTGTCACAGCTGGTTTGCCTTTAACCCACTACTCAACACTGAAGCCCTTAAAAGAGATGAAAATTTTGGTGTATTTAACCACCCCCAAATATCCCAACCTTCCAAGGGCACAAGAGCAAGTGAGATGTCACTCATGTTTTTCATCAAGCTTCCGTTAATATGGGAGAACACCGTGTCTATTCTTTATGCACTAACGTGCTTAAACTCGATAGTTTGAAGTTAAAAAACTTTAGACAATGATCCCCACCTGGAGACTCGAACCTTGCTAGCCCAGATGTTTCACAACACCTGGCATAGCTGGTACGCCTTTAGCACATTACACCACATTCAGACCCTTAAAAGAGATGGTCATTTTGGGATATTTAACCCCGCAAATATCCCCACCTCCCCTGGGCACTAGAGCAAGTGAGAGGTCACTCACGTTTTTCATCAAGATCCTGATGATATGGGAGAATACTGTGTTCATCCTTTATGCACTAACTTGCTTAAACTCGCAAGATTGATGTTCAACAACCCCCCACCAGGAGATTCGAATCCCAGCCAGCACAGATGCTTCACAACACCTGGCAGTTGGTACGCCTTTAACCCACTACACCACACTCAGACCCTTAAAGAAGATGGAAAATTTGAGGTAATTAACGCCCCAAAATATCACCCATATCTATGCTCAATGCACTAACTTGCTTAAACTCGAAAGTTTGAAGTTAAACAACTTTAGACAACAACCCCCACCAGGAGATTCGAACCCTAACCAGCACAGATGCTTCACAACACCTGGCATCACTGGTACATTTCTTACCCACTACACTACACTCTGACCCTTAAAAGAGATAGAAATTTAGTGGTATTTAACCCCTCAAAGGGCACTAGAGCAATTGAGAGGTCACTCACGTTTTTCATCAAACTCCTGTTAATATGGGAGAACACCGTGTCTATGCTTTATGCACTAACTTGCTTAAACTCGAAAGTTTGAAGTTAAACAACTTTAGACAACAACCCCCACCAGGGGACTCGAACCCAGGCCAGCACAGATGCTTCACAACACCTGGCATAGCTGGTATGCCTTTAACCCACAACACCAAACTCAGACCTTTACAAAAGACGAAAATTTTGGGGTATTTAACCCAATAAATAGCCCAACATCCCACGGGCACTAGAGCATTTGAGAGGTCACTCACGTTTTTCATCAAGCACTTGTTAATATGGGAAAACACTGTGTCTATGCTTTATGCACTAACTTTCCTAAACCCGCAAGTTTGAAATTAAACAACTTTAGACAACAACCCCAATCAGGAGACTTGAACCCTAGCCATCACATATGCTTCACAACACCTGGCATAGCTGGTAAAGTAAGACCACTTTAGACAACAATGGAAATTTCGGGGTATTTAATCCCCCCAAATATCCCCACCTCCCAAGGGCACCAGATCAAGTGAGAGGTCACTCACATATTTCATCAAGCTCCTGTTAATATTGGAGAACACGGTGTCTATGCTTTATGCACAATCTTGCTTAAACTCGCAAATTTAAAGTTAATCAGCTTTAGACAACAACCCCACAAGGAGACTTGAACCCTAGTTAGTACAGATGCTTAACAACACCTGGCACAGCTGATACACCTTTAACCCACTACACCACACTCAGACCTATAAAAGAGATGAAAATTTTGGGGTATTTAACCCCCAAATTATCCCCACCTCCCAAGGGTATTAGAGCAATTGAGAGGTCACTCACATTTTTCATCTAACTCCTGTTAATATGGGAGAACACCATGTCTATGCTTTATGCACTAACTTGCTTAAACCCACAAGTTTGAATTTAAACAACTTTAGACAAAAACACCCACCAGGAGACTCGAACACTAGCCAGCACAGATGCTTCAAAACTGCTGGCATAGCTGGTACATCTTTAACCCACTACACCACACTTGAACCCTTAAAAGAGATGGAAATTTTGGGGGTATTTAACCCCCCCTCCCCCTCCCAAATATCCTAACCTCCCAAGGGCACAAGAGCAGTTGAGAGGTCACTCAGGTTTTTCTTCATGCTCCTGTTAATATTGGAGAACACCGTGTCTATGCTTTATGCACTAACTTGCTTAACCTCACAAGTTTGAGGTTAAACAACTTTAGACAACACCCCCAACCAGGAGACTCGAACCCTAGACAGCACAGAAGCTTCACAACACCTGGCATAGCTGGTACACCTTTAACCCACTACACCACACTCTGACCCTTAAAAGAGATTGAAATTTTAGGGTAATAACCCCCAAATTTGCCCACCTCCAAAGGGTACTGTAGCAAGTGAGAGATCACTCACGTTTTTCATCATTCTCCTATTAATATGGGAGAACACAGTGTCTATGCTTGTTGCACTACCTTGCTTAAACTCGAAAGTTTCAAGTTAAACAACTATAGACAACAACCCCAACCAGGAGAATCGAATCCTAGCCAACACAGATGCTTCACTACACCTGGCATAGCTGGTACCCCTTCAACCCACTACACCACTCTCAGACCTTCAAAAGAGATTGAAATTTTAGGGTTTTTAACCCCAAAAATATCCCTACCTCCCAAGGGTACTATAGCAAATGAGAGGTCACTCACATTTTTCATCAAGCTCCTTTTAATATGAGAGAAGATCGTGTTAATGCTTTTTGCACTAACTTGCTTAAACTTGCAAGTTTGAAGTTAAACAATTTTTGACAACAACCTCCACCAGAAGACTCGAACCCTAGCCAACACAGATGCTTCACAACAGCTGGCATAGCTGGTACGCCTTTTACCCACTACACCACACTCAGATCCTTAAAAGAGATGGAAATTTTGGAGTATTTAACCCCCTCCAAATATCCCCACCTCCCAAGGGCACTAGAACAAGTGAGAGGTCATTCACATTTTTCATCAAGCTCCTGTTAATATGGGAGAACACCACGTCTATGCTTTATGCACTAACTTGCTTAAACTCGAAAGTTTGAAGTTAAAAAACTTTAGACAACAGCCCCCACCAGGAGACTCGAACCCAGGCCAGCACAGATGCTTCACAACACTTGGCATAGCTGGTATGCCTTTAACCCACTACACCAAACTCAGACCTTTAAAAAAGATGAAAATTTTGGGGTATTTAACCCAATAAATATCCCAACATCCCACGGGCACTAGAGCGTTTGAGAGGTCACTCACGTTTTTCATCAAGCACTTGCTAATATGGGAAAACACCATGTCTATGTTTTACGCACTAACTTTCCTAAACCCACAAGTTTGAAATTAAACAACTTTAGACAACATCCCCAATCAGGAGACTTGAACCCTAGCCATCACATATGCTTCACAACACCTGGCATAGCTGGTACGCCTTTAATCCACTACACCACACTCAGGCCCTTAAAAGAGATGGAAATTTGGAATTATTTAACCCCCCTCCCCTCCCCCCCCCCACAAATATCCCCACCTCACAAAGGCACTAGAGCAAGTGAGTGGTCACTCTCATTTTACATTTAGCTCCTGTTAATATAGGAGAACACCGTGTCTATGCTTTATGCACTAACTTCCTTAAACTTGCAAGTTTGAAGTTAAACAACTTTAGAGAACAACCTCCACTTGGAGACTTGAACCCTTGCGAGCACAGATGATTCACAACACCTGGCATACCTGGTACTCCTTTGACCCAGTACACCACACTCTGACCCTTAAAAATGATAGAAATTTCAGGGCATACCCCCCCCCCCCCCCAGGTATGCCCACCTCCCAAGGGCACTAAAGCATGTGAGAGGTCACTCACGTTTTTCATTAAGCTCCTGTTAATATGGGAGAACACCCTGTCTATGCTTTATGCACGATCTTGCTTAAACTCGAAAGTTTGAAGTTAATTAATAAATTATCACTTTCGTTCGGTAACGACTCAGCATTGCATTGTTGTTTTAGTAAACGCTTTTCCGGTAACGACCCAGCATTGCGTCGGGGGCAAATTGGCATCGGGTGGGGCGCGCCGCGGTTTTGGATATTATATGCCTATGCTCCTGTTGGGAATTTCATTGTGAATACATTAATGCCAAAATGAAAGACCTAGGACCAGAATTGAGGTAACAAAGTTGAAAACAGTATATCCATTATATTAGTGCTCACTGGGATTACGCTTAGTCACTTTCTCTGTTTGCTGTGGGTGGCATGCCTGACTTTTGGATTTTATATTTGCATATACTCCTGTAGAGAAATGCTATTGTGAACACAATGTTACCAAAATGAAAGACTTAGGATGAGAATTGAGATGTCCTAAGTGATAAGAGTGTACACATTTTATTGCTCCTGTGCGGTTCTGGGGTAATACGCTCCTACTCTCTCACTTTCTCGTTAGGTTTTTGGGCTTTATACGCATTTAGTCTTGTAGAAAATTATATTGCGAACACATTGATACCAAATTGAAAAACCTAGGACGAGAACTGAGATGAAAAAGTGGAAAAGAAAATACACTTTTCAGTATTACCACACTCTTTAATGTAATGAGAGGTGACTTGGGGTGGCGCAGTGTACTCTTTCTGGGCCACTTTCATCATGTCCGCAGATGGAGCGCGCTGCGTTTTTTTACTTTATATGCATATGTGTTGCGAATTCTATTGCGAACACAACGATACCAAAATGAAGGCCCTAGGACGAGAATTGAAGTGACTAAATTGAAAAGAGTGTACACATTTTATCGCTGTTGCATACTGCCGGGTAACACACACTGACTTTCTCTGTTTCTTGTGGATGGAACGCCGGGCTTTTGGACTTTATATGCCTTTAGTCCTGTAGAGAATTCTATTGCAAACATAATGATACCAAATTGAAAAACCTTGGACGAGAATTGAAGTGTCAAAGTTGAAAAGAGTATACAGATTTCAGAATTACTGTGCGCTCCCGTGAAACACTGACGCCCACCCAGGGTAGTATGGGTCTTGCCTGCATGGTACAATAAAGTATTAAACAACTTTATACAAACCACCCCCCCCCCCACCCCCACCAGGAGACTCGAACCCAAGCCAGCACAGATGCTTCACAACACTTGGCAATGCTGGTACACCTTTAAGCCAATAAACCAGACTCAGACCCTTAAAAGAGATGGAACTTTTGGGGTATTAAACCCCCCAAAATATCCTCACCTCTTAAGGGCACTAGAGCAAGTGAGAGGTCATTCACGTTTTTCATCAAGATCTTGGTAATATGGGAGAACACTATGCCTATGCTTTATGCACTGACCTGCTTTACCTTGCAAGTTTGAAGTTAAACAACTTTAGACAACCCCCCCCCCCCCAGAAGACTCAACCCTAGAGTGCACAGATGCTTCACCGTGTCTATGCTTTATGCACTAACTTGATTAAACTCGAAAGTTTGAAGTTAAACAACTTTAGACAAACACCCCCCACCAGGAGACTCAAACTCTAGCCAGCACAGATGCTTCACAACACCTGGCATAGCTGGTACGGCTTTAACCCACTACACCACACTCAAACCCTTAAAAGAGATGAAAATTTTGGGGTATTTAACCACCCCTAAATATCCCCACCTTCCAAGGGCACTAGAGCAAGTAAGATGTCACTCTCGTTTTTCATCAAGCTCCTCTTAATATGGGAGAACACCGTGTCTGTGCTTTATGCACAAACTTACTTAAACTCGCAAGTTTAAAGTTAAACAACTTTATACAACAAACCCCTTCAAGAGACTCGAACCCTAGCCAGGACAAATACTTCACCAACCCTTCCTCTTAAAAATAACGTCACTTTTCGCTCGTATACGTGCTATGGCCCAAAGTGGACGTAATTTGAAATGAAATCCACTCACAAAAGTGAAGTACTTTCCCATTTTCTGTTTGAGTCGTCCGGCTTACTCAGTAAGGTTAGAAGAGAAAACTTTCAATTAACGTTTTTCATAATGTTTTGAAACTTTATGAGAATTTCCTGCCCACCAAACATATCAGAGGACCTTAACTTACTGTTGTTGAACAAAAAAATCCCAAATTTATTTTATATTGTTTCATTTTCAAATTACGTCTACTTTTCGGCCATATGGGTAAACGGATAAAAGTGGCATTACTTTTAAGAGGATAGGTTGGCTTCACAACACTTAGCATAGCTCATATGCCATTAACCCAATACTCCACACTCCAACCCTTAAAAGAGATGGAATTTTCAGGGAATTTAACCTCCCCAAATATTCACACCTCCCAAGTGCACTAGAGCAGGTGAGATGTCACTCACATTTTTCATCATTCTCCTGTTAATATGGGAGAACACAGTGTCTAGTCTTTATGCACTACCTTGCTTAAACTCGAAAGTTTCAAGGTAGACCACTTTAGACAACAACCCCCACCAGGAGAATCGAACCCTAGCCACACAGATGCATCACAACACTTGGCATAGCTGGTTCTCCTCTAACCCACTACACCACGCTCAGACCCTTAAAAGAGATGAAAATTTCGGGGTATTTAATCCCCCCAAATATCCCCACCTCCCAAGGGCACCAGATCAAGTGAGAGGTCACTCACATATTTCATCAAGCTCCTGTTAATATGGGAGAACACCGTGTCTATGCATTATGCACTATTTTGCTTAAACTCGCAAATTTAAAGTTAAACAGCTTTAGACAACAACCCCACAAGGAGACTTGAACCTCAGTTAGCACAGATGCTTAACAACACCTGGCACAGCTGATACACCTTTAACCCACTACACCACACTCAGATCTATAAAAGAGATGGAAATTTTGGGGTATTTAATCCAAAATTATCCCCACGTCCCAAGGGTATTAGAGCAATTGAGAGGTCACTCACGTTTTTCATCAAACTCCTGTTAATATGGGAGAACACCATGTCTATGCTTTATGCATTAACTTGATTAAACCCTCAAGTTTGAATTTAAACAACTTTAGACAAAAAAAACCACCAGGAGACTCGAACACTAGCCAGCACAGATGCTTCAAAACAGCTGGCATAGCTGGTACGTCTTTAACCCACTACTCAACACACAAACCCTTAAAAGGGAGATGGAGATTTTGGGGGTATTTAACCCCCCCCCCCAATTATCCTAACCTCCCAAGGGCACAAGAGCAGTTGAGAGGTCACTCAGGTTTTGAATCATGCTCCTGTTAATATTGCAGAACACCGTGTCTATGCTTTATGCACTAACTTGCTTAACCTCACAAGTTTGAGGTTAAACAACTTTAGACAACACCCCCAACAAGGAGACTCGAACCCTAGCCAGCACAGAGGCTTCACAACAGCTGGCATAGCTGGTACACCTTTAACCCACTTCACCACACTCTGACCCTTAAAAGAGATTGAAATTTTAGGGTAATAACCCCCAAATTTGCCCACCTCCAAAGGGCATTATAGCAAGTGAGGGGTCACTCACGTTTTTCATCATTCTCCTGTTAATATGGGAGAACACAGTGTCTATGCTTGTTGCACTACCTTGCTTAAACTCGAATGTTTCAAGTTAAACAACTTTAGACAACAACCCCAACCAGGAGAATCGAACCCTAGCCAACACAGATGCTTCACTACACCTGGCATACCTGGTACACCTTTAACCCACTACACCACATTCAGACCTATAAAAGAGATGGAAATTTTGGGGTATTTAACCCCCCAAATATCCACACATCCTAAGGGTATTAGAGCAAATGAGAGGTCACTCACATTTTTCATCAAGCTCCTGTTAATATAGGAGAAGACTGTGTCTGTGCTCTTTGCACTAACTTGCTTAACCCCAAAGAGTTTGAGGTTAAAAACTTTAAATAACACACCCGCCATGAGACTCGAACTCTAGCCAGCACAGAGGCTTCACAACACCTGGCATAGCTGGTACCCCTTCAACCCATTACACCACTCTCAGACCTTCAAAGGAGATTGAAATTTTTGTTTTTTTAACCCCCACATATATCCCCACCTCCCAAGGGTACTAAAGCAAATGAGAGGTCATTCACATTTTTCATCAAGCTCCTTTTATTATGAGAGAAGATCGTGTTAATGCTTTTTGCACTAACTTGCTTAAACTTGCAAGTTTGAAGTTAAACAACTTTTGACAACAACCTCCACCAGAAGACTCGAACCCTAGCCAACACTGATGCTTCACAACAGCTGGCATAGCTGGTACGCCTTTTACCCACTACACCACACTCAGATCCTTAAAAGAGATGGAAATTTTGGAGTATTTAACCCCGTCCAAATATCCCCACCTCCCAAGGGCACTAGAGCAAGTGAGAGGTCACTCACATATTTCATCAAGCTCCTGTTAATATGGGAGAACACCGTGTCTATGCGTTATGCACTATCTTGCTTAAACTTGCAAATTTAAAGTTAAACAGCTTTAGACAACAACCCCACAAGGAGACTTGAACCCTAGTTAGCACAGATGCTTAACAACACCTGGCACAGCTGATACACCTTTAACCCACTACACCACACTCAGACCTATAAAAGAGATGGAAATTTTGGGGTATTTAATCCAAGATTATCCCCACGTCTCAAGGGTATTAGAGCAATTGAGAGGTCACTCACGTTTTTCATCAAACTCCTGTTAATATGGGAGAACACCATGTCTATGCTTTATGCACTAACTTGCTTAAACCCACAAGTTTGAATTTAAACAACTTTAGTCAAAAAACCACACCAGGAGACTCGAACACTAGCCAGCACAGATGCTTCAAAACATCTGGCATAGCTGGTACGTCTTTAACCCACTACACAACACACAAACCCTTAGAAGAGAGAGGGAAATTTTTGGGGAATTAACACCCCCCCCCCCCCAAATATCCTAACCTTCCAAGGGCACAAAAGCAGTTGAGAGGTCACTCAGGTTTTTCATCATGCTCCTGTTAATGTTGGAGAACACCGTGTCTATGCTTTATGCACTAACTTGCTTAACCTCACAAGTTTGAGGTTAAACAACTTTAGACAACACCCCCAACCAGGAGACTCGAACCCTAGCCAGCACAGAGGCTTCACAACAGCTGGCATAGCTGGTTCACCTTTAACCCACTACACCACACTCTGACCCTTAAAAGAGATTGAAATTTTAAGGTAATAACCCCCAAATTTGCCCACCTCCAAAGGGCACTATAGCAAGTTAGGGGTCACTCACATTTTTCATCATTCTCCTGTTAATATGGGAGAACACAGTGTCTATGCTTGTTGCACTACCTTGCTTAAACTCGAATGTTTCAAGTTAAACATCTTTAGACAACAACCACAACCAGGCGAATCGAACCCTAGCCAACACAGATGCTTCAATACACCTGGCATACCTGGTACTCCTTTAACCCACTACACCACACTCAGACCTATAAATGAGATGGAAATTTTGGGGTATTTAACCCCCCAAATATCCCCACCTCCTAAGGGTATTAGAGCAAATGAGAGGTCACTCACATTTTTCATCAAGATCCTGTTAATATAGGAGAAGACTGTGTCTATGCTCTTTGCACTATCTTGCTTAACCCCCACAAGTTTGAGGTTAAACAACTTTACACAACACACCCGCCATGAGACTCGAACTCTAGCCAACACAGAGGCTTCACAACACCTGGCATAGCTGGTACCCCTTCAACCCACTACACCACTCTCAGACCTTCAAAAGAGATTGAAATTTTAGGGTTTTTAAAACCCCACAAATATCCCCACCTCCCAAGGGTACTATAGCAAATGAGAGGTCACTCACATTTTTCATCAAGCTCCTTTTATTATGAGAGAAGATCGTGTTAATGCTTTTTGCACTAACTTGCTTAAACTTGCAAGTTTGAAGTTAAACAACTTTTGACAACAACCTCCACCAGAAGACTCGAACCCTAGCCAACACAGATGCTTCACAACAGCTGGCATAGCTGGTACGCCTTTTACCCACTTTTCCACACTCAGATCCTTAAAAGAGATGGAAATTTTGGAGTATTTAACCCCCTCCAAATATCCCCACCTCCCAAGGGCACTAGAGCAAGTGAGAGGTCATTCACATTTTTCATCAAGCTCCTGTTAATATGGGAGAACACCACGTCTATGCTTTATGCACTAACTTGCATTAACTCGCAAGTTTTAAGTTAAACAACTTTAGACAGCAACCCCCACCAGGAGACTCGAACCCTAGCCAGCACAGGTGCTTCACAACACCTGGTATGGCTGGAACACCTCTAACCCACTATGCTGCACTCTGACCCTTAAAAGAGATGAAAATTTTGGGGCATTTAACTCCCCCAAATATGCCCACCTCCCAAGGGCACTAAAGCAAGTAAAGAGGTCAGTCACGTTTTTCATCAAGCTCCTGTTAATATTGGAGAACACTGTGTCTATGTTATATGCACTAACTTGCTTTACCTCGCAAGTTTAAAGTTAAACAACTTTAGATTACCAACCGTGTGCCAGCGGGGGGATGGAAATAGCCTCGGCTACCATTCTCTTTTGTCTGGCCGTGTTGATCAAGCGGTTAAGGGATCCTGTAAGCCAGCGGAGTGCTCCTGGCAGTATGGGTTCGAGTCACTTCTGGGGTGTGAGTTTTCAGTTGCATATAGTCCTGGGGACCATTCAGGCTTCTTCGCATTTGCGTTCCTCACATGTGCCCCAAAGAATGAGGTGATTTGATAAAATACCATGCCAAAGATTACCAACCGAGTGCCGGCAGGGGGGATGGAAATAGCCTCGCCTACCATCCTCTTGTGTCCGGTCGTGTTGGTCGAGCGGTTAAGGGATCCTGTACGCCAGCAGAGTGCTCCTGGCAGTATGGGTTCGAGTCACTTCTGGGGTGTGAATTTTCAGATATATATATATATGTCGTACCTAGTAGCCAGAACGCACTTCTCAGCCTACTATGCAAGGCCCGATTTGCCTAGTAAGCCAAGTTTTCCTGAAATAATATATTTTCTCTAATTTTTTTCTTATGAAATCATAAAGCTACCCAATTCATTATGTTTGAGGTCAATTTTTTTTTATTGGAGTTAAAATTAACGTAGATATATGACCGAACCTAACCAACCCTACCTAACCTAACCTAACCTATCTCTATAGGTTAGGTTAGGTTAGGTAGCGGAAAAAGTTAAGTTAGGTTAGGTTAGGTAGTCGAAAAACAATTAATTCATGAAAACTTGGCTTATTAGGCAAATTGGGCCTTGCATAGTAGGCTGAGAAGTGCGTTCTGGCTACTAGGTACGACATATATATATATATATATATATATATATATATATATATATATATATATATATATACCTAGGATGCCTGTCCTAGTCGGCTCGCGACGTAGACGCTGCTGACCTATATATATATATATATATATATATATATATATATATATATATATATATATATACATATATATATATATATATATATATATATATATATATATATATATATATATATATATATATATATATATATATATATATATATGTCGTACCTAGTAGCCAGAACTCACTTTTCAGCCTACTATTCAAGGCCCGATTTGCCTAACAAGCCAAGTTTTCCTGAATTAATATATTTACTATAATTTTTTTCTTATGAAATGATAAAGCAACCCTTTTCTCTATGTATGAGGTAAATTTTTGTTATTGGAGTTAAAATTAACGTAGATATATGACCGAACCTAACCAACCCTACCTAACCTAACCTAACCTATATTTATAGGTAAGGTTAG
Source organism: Procambarus clarkii (assembly GCF_040958095.1). Lineage (NCBI taxonomy): Eukaryota > Metazoa > Arthropoda > Malacostraca > Decapoda > Cambaridae > Procambarus > Procambarus clarkii. Next base: position 13,908,939 of record NC_091214.1, read on the forward strand.
GTTAGGTAGCCAAAAAAAGCTAGGTTAGGTTAGGTTAGGTAGGTTAGGTAGACGAAAAAACATTAATTCATGAAAACTTGGCTTATTAGGCAAATCGGGCCTTGAATAGTAGGCTGAGAAGTGCGTTCTGGCTATTAGGTACGACATATATATATATATATATATATATATATATATATATATATATATATATATATATATATATATATATATATATATATATATATATATATATATATATATATATATATATTGTGACGGAGTTCCCCCCCCTTATAATTCTCCCACGCCTGCAGTAAGAGTCATGTCTACTTTTCCCAAGCGTTCTCTATGTTGCAGGCTACAATTTGATATATGGGAGAGAGTGAAGTGTTCTCGGAGAGCCGAGAAATTTGTGAAATAGTGATATTCTGGCCTGTGGTATAGGCCCTTTAGGGAGCCAAGATGGCGCTTACCTCTCTGATCTCCCGCCAAAACCGTGTGACGTCAGTGGCACCGGATTGGTCACCGACAGCAATGTGGCACCGGGAGCCAATGAAAACTTCCCGTAGCGAAAGTGACGTCACGAAGGAAGGGGGTCCGGCCAGCGCGCCGGGCTGGCGCCAGCAGTCAGATACGACACGTCATAGAGGTCGGACGTGCGACGGATGGTCTTGTCAGTAGGACAGTTGTACCTCGCTCCCGTGGATTTACGCGTCATCTGAAGTCCGCCAGTGCTCTGAGAAGTCGTCCCTAGTTCATGTGTTGAACCAGAAGAGGGAATCGACGGTTATTTGAGCAACAAGTGCTCCAGTCAGGTACTGTGCCAGTAGCAGTGAAGCCGTGCAGTGACGTACGTGACGTCTGTGGCAATTCACCAGTTCGTGACAGCGTAGTGGCAGACAGAGCCACTGGGTAGCTGAGGAAGAGAGGACTATTTGGGGAAACCGAACGACTGTAGCTGAGACGTAGGCGACAGCCGTTGCTGGGAGAAGACGACGGCCAGGAGACCGACTCCAACCTTCAAGAAGTCAAGGAGGAGGACGGACCTGCAGTGAGGAGGCACGGAGACGACGCGCTAAACGGTGGGACGACGAGAGGCTCTGGTAGGACACGACGACGTGTAGTGTGGGGGCGTTCCCGACACGAGGACCAGGAGCTACATCTCGACTCTCATCGGAGGATAGGGTGAAGTAGGTGGTTCTAGTTCCCTCCCCATTCCCCTTTAGTTAGCTATATTATTTGGCTATATTATCTAGCCCGAAGATTTTATATGTCGTGAGCAAGTCTCACCTATGTCACGGTAAAGCACCAGTGTGCTAGACAGTACTATCAAGAGTACTTGTAATATTCATGTTGATTATTAGTGTGTACAGGCACCAGGAACCAGTGATAAATTTACTGTGGTGTGTATATCTTTCTATAGATTTTTTGATATGAACATATAGTGGTAAATTATATATAATATTATGCCAGTATTCGGAGGTTAGGCTATGTGCCCAGAAACTATTTATTTTCCATGTATTGATGATTGATTTATATACCATATATATGTCTATGTTCATTCAGTGAATAATCATTTGCGAGTACAGTGAATTATTGCGTTATCGCCCACGAGAGAAAGTACTGAAAACTCCCGTGTTAATATTTCATAATATATTGTTGGATAAATAACAGTGTAAGACCATTACAGTGAATCATTGTAGAATTGATTGTAGAAAAGACTGTTTGAGCCTGAGTACAGTGTAACTAAGTAATTCGGTTTATTTGTGCCAATATCGAGTGTGCGAGTTTCTAGTAATATTGGAGAATTTAAAGAAACCGCGCGCGTGAATCTAGCAAACAAGCAAATTTCGCGCGGAGAGTCCATTGCGATCAGCTGTTCTTGACACTTGATGAGGAGGGGGAGGTGTTGCCACCTAATGATCGCGGACTATTCGTGGGAACTTCCGGCCGCGTCAGGATTTGCTGATTTATTTGTTGTTGTGTGGCTTTGTGACATCTTTCATACATTTTAAGTAAAATACAAAACTATCTTAGTGTTTTTATCATTCCCTCCATTGATCTTGTGGCTATATTATACTGGTAAACATAGAGTGATAACAATAAGTACCTGCCTGATTCCTGATCTTTTGAGTGTGTCCTTGCCAAGGCTACCGCTGAATACACCAGTCCACTGATGGTGTTACTGGCCACCTTAAACACCAATTGGCGACTTTGTGATTAACCGTAGAGCCCTATTGTTGGGGAGGGCACACGACGGTCGATGTGATCGAGTCGTGTTCTCACTCTTTCTTAATAAGAGGCCGTTAAGATAGACTGGGAGACTCTCCTGGCGTGCAGTGGCGCCGTGAGGATCGAGGGAAGACCCGCAGGGCTACGGTGAGTTACCTTGAGCATAACTATTGCTCACCCCAGAGTAAGGGTAGAGAATAATAGAGAGGTGAAAACCCCAACATTGGCGACCTTGCCAGGATTTAGATCGGAGTAAAGGTAGCAGTGGTACTTGGCAGTGGTGTTAGAGATCAGGTGCAGGTTAACACTCATAGCACAAGATGGAGGGTGATAAAGTAACCAGGTTTATTGACTCTAGAGACGAACAGGTGCTGGAAGAGTGCACCAAGGCACAGTTACAGGCTATAGCGGATCATTTTGGAATAAAGCTGAAATCTGCCCGAGTTGGTGAAAGAAGACTAGAGATAATGGCTCAGCTCAAGGCTCGAGACGAAGCTTTGGGGGAGGAACGGCCCCAAACACCTGCCAGTGAGGGTGAACACTTGAGTATTGGTGGAAGCAGCAGGGGATCCAGTGGCAGCAGGCACAGCATTAAGCTGGAAATAATGAAGCTGCAGCTAGAGGCACAGCAGCGCAAAGAAGAGCGAGAAGCAGAGGCACAGCAGCGCAAAGAAGAGCGAGAAGCAGAGGCACAGCAGCGCAAAGAAGAGCGAGAAGCAGAGGCACAGCAGCGCAAAGAAGAGCGAGAGGCACAGCAGCGCAAAGAAGAGCGAGAGGCACAGCAGCGCAAAGAAGAGCGAGAGGCACAGCAGCGCAAAGAAGAGCGAGAGGCACAGCAGCGCAAAGAAGAGCGAGAGGCACAGCAGCGCAAAGAAGAGCGAGAGGCACAGCAGCGCAAAGAAGAGCGAGAAGCAGAGCACAGCAGCGCAAAGAGGAGCGAGAAGCAGTAGCACAGATGAAGCGTGAGGAGCGAGAAGCACAGATGCAGCGTGAGGAACGAGAAGCACAGCGGCGCCGGGAAGAGCAAGAGCGAGAAGCACAACAGCGCAAGGAAGAGCGAGAAGCACAGCTACGCCGGGAAGAACACGAGCGAGGGCTGAGACAACAGGAAATAGAAGCCAACAAGGAGGTGGAGCTGAAGCGAGCTGAACTGGGAATAGGTGCCCCTGCCCCGCCACAGGAAGACCGACGAGTGAGGGAACGAGACCTGCCGGTCTTTGTGCCTAGTGAAGCCGAAAGTTTCTTTGATCACTTTGAGAGAGTTGCTGCTATGAAGAGGTGGCCGAGGGCGGAGTGGGCGGAGTTGGTCCAAGGGAGGCTCACAGGTGAAGCTCGTGAAGCCTTCACTATGCTCGACTTCCAAGAATGCACTAATTACGATGCGGTGAAACGATCTGTGCTCCGTTCCTTTAAACTCACGCCAGAGTGTTACCGGAAGAGGTTTAGAGAATGTACCCGGTCGCCAGGAAAATCGTATGCGGAGACGGCGAGGGACATGGAAAGGAAGTTCCTTAAGTGGATGGACTCTGAAGAAGCGGGGTCGGCCGAAGAAATCAAGGAACTAATGGTCATGGAAAAGTTTATGTCCGTGCTCTCTCCTGAGATCAGGATGAGGATAAAGGAGGCGGACATAAAGGACCTGAGGGCCGCAGCCGACCGGGCCGACATGTTAGAAGAAGCCCTACGCCCACGCCGAGAGGGACAGAACCGACCACCCGCATACGTCGGAAACGATAGGAGTTATAGAAGGACGGATAGATGGAGGACAGGAACGAGTTCTCCCAAATCCCACATCTCAAGTTGGAACACCCGAGGAACAAAAGGTGTTGTAGAGCCGATAGAGGAGAACTCAGCTGAGAGCTCGGGAACTGTTACTGCAGGGAAAGAAACGACAAGTGAGGCGGGAAAGACACAGGGTGTGACGGTCTCTGGAGCAGTGCTAAGGCGAGCGGTGGTGGATGGTCTCCGCCGAGGGGCCGCTGCTACAACTGCGGAATACCCGGACACGTCGCGCGGGAATGCAGACGCCCTAAGCAGCGGGGACACGTTGCTTTAGTGATGTTCGAGGACCAGAGGGCCGAGGGAGTGCGGGATGAACCCGTGCTGAATGGGGAAAAGAAAGTTCACCCATTCATGTGTCAAGGAACCGTAAGGATGGGGGTCGCAGACCCCATCCCCGTGAAGATGCTAAGAGACACCGGGGCTGACTTTACCCTGGTAAGTGAAACCCTGTTCCCCGAGGGTTACGAAAGTACCAGTGTGGGGGTGGCAAGTGTGTCCACTGTGGGAGGCCCAGTGAGGATGCCACTACACCAGGTAACTTTAAGTTCCGATTATGGCTGCCAGACCCTAGTGGTGGGAGTCTGTACATCAATGCCCAAGATGGAAGCACAGGTCATCTTGGGGAATGACGCATGTGGAGGATATGTCCTTCCGCATCTCGTGAAAGGCGAAGAGTGCCCAGAACAACACGAGGAGACAGGCGAAGATTTGAACGCCTGTGGGGACGAGAAGGGAATCGCACCGGTGGCGATACCAATTTGTACTGTGACACCGAGACAACGCGAAGAACCAGGAGGTTGTGGATCTGATGGGGCTGAGGAGTCGACTGACAGCCTGGGAACAGATCACCTCTGCGTAGGACCCAGAGAACGAGTGGAGGGCGAGAGTAGCCCGAATGGTGAGTTGCAGGTGACACTCACCAGTTCTCCAGGGGTAAGCCGCACTCGTCTCGGAGAGTTACAGCAGGAGTTCCCCGAATTGGTTAGTAAGGCCGAAGGAGGATGTGTCGGAAAATCCGACACCATTTAATATCATACAGATAATAGCTGTGTTGTATAAACAAGTTACCCATAGAAAACGTAACTTGTAGTGGAATTACCGTCTATAGAAAACGGGATATCATCACCACATACTATTATAATTCACCAGCTATTTTGCTGGGAATTATTCTTAAATACATTAGTCTTTGGACTTTACCATCATAAAAACATCTTATATAAATTAACTTAATTATCAATATTAAAGTAGAGTAAATGTGACCCTTCTATCACTTTCTGAAATGTGGACAATGTAAGCCAGGCGTCAGAGTGAGGAAGGAGAGCAGCCATTGTTATGTCACCTCCGAGACGTGTGGAGCAAATTTAGCTCCTATCATATCTGGACAATGTCGGCCAGTAACGTCAATAGTATGGAGTGTTAAGCAGCCATTGTTTGTACGAGACCAGAGGCTCACACGGGAGCAAATTCGGCTCCTGTTAAATTTACTTGGACGTAGTGTTATGGAAACCAAAGGTGTACCATTGTCAACACGCTGTCTACAAATTCAAGTTAAGTGTCTATCCGAAACCCGTTTATCATTCATTTATGGCCATTAATGTCAGGATATAGGGTGACCCGGTTAGATCACGTGGAAGCCTCAAACTAAAGGTAATTAAGCCAGGTCTTCAATGTTCCATGTACAGTTTTCTCTGATATAGCTTGTCATATATAGGTATCTGGCTTCACAGCTAGCGCACTTTTGACAGGTCAAGACGAGGAAGCAAGATTTGTGCACCAGTTACTGGGTGATATGGAAGCTACCTCAAAGAGGATAATTTGGTGTCTACACCCTAGTTATACCTGGTGGACTAGCCTGCTGTACTATAAGATAAGGAACCTCTTCAATTGTATGTAGTTAATTCTGTAGTTTGATTGGCTGCATATATATTAATTTAATAACCCCCCTAATGTGTAGAGGATCGATTTGTGAGATTAAGAGATTATTGCAGAAATACAGTCCACTTAACATTATACAAATTGCTATCGAAGTATATAAATTAACGTAAATATAAATTCATATAAATTAAATAAATATAAAACTCACAGGTCGGTTCCCACATTATTTGGACCTTCGGAACCGGAATATTCGGTCCTTTGAACCCACATTTGGTCATCTTAGTACCGGATGAACCAGTTAACCAGTGGATTCATTAAATATACTAGTGCAGTGTGATTTAAACAAAGCCAGTCAAGACGGCGGCGTTTGCCTCGAACGAGTTCACGAGCCCCGCTCAGTTCAGATCTGCCTCATCAGCGGTTTCATGCACACCCACAGAGATTTGGTGGCGTGTTATTCTGTGAAATGACAGCGCTAATATAGAAGCCAGCCAAATTAGTGGCTGTGTCCTCGCAAGATTGTTCACGGATTTCATGGTGTTACATTTCGCGAGAGATTATCTACGAATTTTGTGGAGTTTATTTCGCGAGGTCAATAATAATATTTAATACTTCTAGATAATATTAGAAGTTTCATAGAGGCTAATTAAGAGGCTATTATCAATAATTGTGTATATTATTTCTCCAAATAGAGAATTATTTAATATATATTGCACTAGTGTTCACAGTATAATATTTACTAATTGCCAACCCACAACAGGGTAGGATATGACTAGTTGAACTATTATCGTTCATCCTAGTCCCATTATTACCATAGTCAGTTGTACTATATTCAACAACCTAACACCATTAATGAATGGTCCAGACCCTATTTTGGGTGTAATTTTTATCAACTCGAGTTGAGTTGTGTATATAATAATTTACTTATGATCATTACACCTTTGAGTGATTAATTAGTGTCTCTACCATCCTAGGGTGATATAGAAGAGCTAACCTAAAGGTACTTCCAGTGACACTGGTTTATCACTCAAATCATTAGTGTGTATGATTGTGTATATATAATGTGTATTAATTTTAAGTGCTAACCTCTAGTAGAGGTAGGATTATTGCCTAGTGAGTTCAGAATTTACCCTAGGCTACCATTAGAGCTTGTTCAGTATTATGAGCAGCCCAAGTACAAGCCCCACAAGGCTTCACCAACTAGCCAGTATGGATAATGCAGGGAGAATGAAAAGAACCCTTGCAGGTCTTAAAGGCCACTTAACAAGACAGATCAAGAAATGTGAAGATTTGTCACAACAATCAACAGTTGATTATGCTGACCTGGAAAGCTATTATCAAGCAGCTGCAGGTAAATTTGAGCAAATCAAATGCCAAATGGCTGCCCTTGTGGGGACAGACTACTACCATCGATTCATCGGTAGCCCTACTAAATATCAGGGCATAACCATGTTAAAGTCTGCAGGAGGTAAATTACTCTCAGGCCCAGTATCAAGCCTGAGGAGACCTATGCCTGCAGATAAACAATACCAATAGAAATCTAAATTTGTCAGCTGATTATATTTCTCCAGTAGCATTATACTAAGGAGATTACAGCTGACTATAGTAACAGAGGTTGATGTTAGTATCATCATTTAAAGCTGGAGATGAGTTCATGAGGCCTCAGTGGCAAATCAGTGAACAGTAGCTTAAGCAGCTACAAGTCACTGCGACCAATGTCACTGAACCCACTGCAGTCTCAGAACCATACTTTACTTTAATGATGAGCTATTCAGTCTTCTGAATCAATTAACTAAATTAAACCCTAATAAATCTGATGACTGATTTGATACATTTATTATTTAATCAAGATGTATTCCATGGGCCTCAGTGTTTATATATCAGTGACCAGTTACCTGAAGAAACTTCAAGTTATATCTGATGTCACTGATCTCACTGCAGTCCCTGAATCATACTTGACTGTAGTACTTGATCACATCCAGTCTTCTGGGTTAAATAATATGTAATAAGGCTTGAATATTAGCCTTTCAAGAGTTGACAGGGAAATGAAATTGCATTAGACTTCTAACCCCTGCAACTCTAGTACGGGACATCCGTCCTGTACGAACAGACACACAAATGTGTGATTACTAACTACTAACATCAAATTAATGTAATAATTCGAAGGAGGAGTATCGGTGTTCGTCTGTTCTAAACAGGACTTCGACCCGTGAGCAGCCCCCTGGGGAATTATGTCGGAAAATCCGACACCATTTAATATCATACAGATAATAGCTGTGTTGTATAAACAAGTTACCCATAGAAAACGTAACTTGTAGTGGAATTACCGTCTATAGAAAACGGGATATCATCACCACATACTATTATAATTCACCAGCTATTTTGCTGGGAATTATCTTAAATACATTAGTCTTTGGACTTTACCATCATAAAAACATCTTATATAAATTAACTTAATTATCAATATTAAAGTAGAGTAAATGTGACCCTTCTATCACTTTCTGAAATGTGGACAATGTAAGCCAGGCGTCAGAGTGAGGAAGGAGAGCAGCCATTGTTGTGTCACCTCCGAGACGTGTGGAGCAAATTTAGCTCCTATCATATCTGGACAATGTCGGCCAGTAACGTCAATAGTATGGAGTGTTAAGCAGCCATTGTTTGTACGAGACCAGAGGCTCACACAGGAGCAAATTCGGCTCCTGTTAAATTTACTTGGACGTAGTGTTATGGAAACCAAAGGTGTACCATTGTCAACACGCTGTCTACAAATTCAAGTTAAGTGTCTATCCGAAACCCGTTTATCATTCATTTATGGCCATTAATGTCAGGATATAGGGTGACCGGTTAGATCACGTGGAAGCCTCAAACTAAAGGTAATTAAGCCAGGTCTTCAATGTTCCATGTACAGTTTTCTCTGATATAGCTTGTCATATATAGGTATCTGGCTTCACAGCTAGCGCACTTTTGACAGGTCAAGACGAGGAAGCAAGATTTGTGCACCAGTTACTGGGTGATATGGAAGCTACCTCAAAGAGGATAATTTGGTGTCTACACCCTAGTTATACCTGGTGGACTAGCCTGCTGTACTATAAGATAAGGAACCTCTTCAATGTATGTAGTTAATTCTGTAGTTTGATTGGCTGCATATATATTAATTTAATAAACCCCCCTAATGTGTAGAGGATCGATTTGTGAGATTAAGAGATTATTGCAGAAATACAGTCCACTTAACATTATACAAATTGCTATCGAAGTATATAAATTAACGTAAATATAAATTCATATAAATTAAATAAATATAAACTCACAGGTCGGTTCCCACATTATTTGGACCTTCGGAACCGGAATATTCGGTCCTTTGAACCCACATTTGGTCATCTTAGTGCCGGATGAACCAGTTAACCAGTGGATTCATTAAATATACTAGTGCAGTGTGATTTAAACAAAGCCAGTCAAGACGGCGGCGTTGCCTCGAACGAGTTCACGAGCCCCGCTCAGTTCAGATCTGCCTCATCAGCGGTTTTCATGCACACCCACAGAGATTTGGTGGCGTGTTATTCTGTGAAATGACAGCGCTAATATAGAAGCAGCCAAATTAGTGGCTGTGTCCTCGCAAGATTGTTCACGGATTTCATGGTGTTACATTTCGCGAGAGATTATCTACGAATTTTGTGGAGTTTATTTCGCGAGGTCAATAATAATATTTAATACTTCTAGATAATATTAGAAGTTTCATAGAGGCTAATTAAGAGGCTATTATCAATAATTGTGTATATTATTTCTCCAAATAGAGAATTATTTAATATATATTGCACTAGTGTTCACAGTATAATATTTACTAATTGCCAACCCACAACAGGGTAGGATATGACTAGTTGAACTATTATCGTTCATCCTAGTCCCATTTATTACCATAGTCAGTTGTACTATATTCAACAACCTAACACCATTAATGAATGGTCCAGACCCTATTTGGGTGTAATTTTTATCAACTCGAGTTGAGTTGTGTATATAATAATTTACTTATGATCATTACACCTTTGAGTGATTAATTAGTGTCTCTACCATCCTAGGGTGATATAGAAGAGCTAACCTAAAGGTACTTCCAGTGACACTGGTTTATCACTCAAATCATTAGTGTGTATGATTGTGTATATATAATGTGTATTAATTTTAAGTGCTAACCTCTAGTAGAGGTAGGATTATTGCCTAGTGAGTTCAGAATTTACCCTAGGCTACCATTAGAGCTTGTTCAGTATTATGAGCAGCCCAAGTACAAGCCCCACAAGGCTTCACCAACTAGCCAGTATGGATAATGCAGGGAGAATGAAAAGAGCCCTTGCAGGTCTTAAAGGCCACTTAACAAGACAGATCAAGAAATGTGAAGATTTGTCACAACAATCAACAGTTGATTATGCTGACCTGGAAAGCTATTATCAAGCAGCTGCAGGTAAATTTGAGCAAATCAAATGCCAAATGGCTGCCCTTGTGGGGACAGACTACTACCATCGATTCATCGGTAGCCCTACTAAATATCAGGGCATAACCATGTTAAAGTCTGCAGGAGGTAAATTACTCTCAGGCCCAGTATCAAGCCTGAGGAGACCTATGCCTGCAGATAAACAATACCAATAGAAATCTAAATTTGTCAGCTGATTATATTTCTCCAGTAGCATTATACTAAGGAGATTACAGCTGACTATAGTAACAGAGGTTGATGTTAGTATCATCATTTAAAGCTGGAGATGAGTTCATGAGGCCTCAGTGGCAAATCAGTGAACAGTAGCTTAAGCAGCTACAAGTCACTGCGACCAATGTCACTGAACCCACTGCAGTCTCAGAACCATACTTTACTTTAATGATGAGCTATTCAGTCTTCTGAATCAATTAACTAAATTAAACCCTAATAAATCTGATGACTGATTTGATACATTTATTATTTAATCAAGATGTATCCATGGGCCTCAGTGTTTATATATCAGTGACCAGTTACCTGAAGAAACTTCAAGTTATATCTGATGTCACTGATCTCACTGCAGTCCCTGAATCATACTTGACTGTAGTACTTGGTCACATCCAGTCTTCTGGGTTAAATAATATGTAATAAGGCTTGAATATTAGCCTTTCAAGAGTTGACAGGGAAATGAAATTGCATTAGACTTCTAACCCCTGCAACTCTAGTACGGGACATCCGTCCTGTACGAACAGACACACAAATGTGTGATTACTAACTACTAACATCAAATTAATGTAATAATTCGAAGGAGGAGTATCGGTGTTCGTCTGTTCTAAACAGGACCTTCGACCCGTGAGCAGCCCCCTGGGGAATTATGTCGGAAAATCCGACACCATTTAATATCATACAGATAATAGCTGTGTTGTATAAACAAGTTACCCATAGAAAACGTAACTTGTAGTGGAATTACCGTCTATAGAAAACGGGATATCATCACCACATACTATTATAATTCACCAGCTATTTTGCTGGGAATTATTCTTTAATACATTAGTCTTGGACTTTACCATCATAAAAACATCTTATATAAATTAACTTAATTATCAATATTAAAGTAGAGTAAATGTGACCCTTCTATCACTTTCTGAAATGTGGACAATGTAAGCCAGGCGTCAGAGTGAGGAAGGAGAGCAGCCATTGTTGTGTCCACCTCCGAGACGTGTGGAGCAAATTTAGCTCCTATCATATCTGGACAATGTCGGCCAGTAACGTCAATAGTATGGAGTGTTAAGCAGCCATTGTTTGTACGAGACCAGAGGCTCACACGGGAGCAAATTCGGCTCCTGTTAAATTTACTTGGACGTAGTGTTATGGAAACCAAAGGTGTACCATTGTCAACACGCTGTCTACAAATTCAAGTTAAGTGTCTATCCGAAACCCGTTTATCATTCATTTATGGCCATTAATGTCAGGATATAGGGTGACCCGGTTAGATCACGTGGAAGCCTCAAACTAAAGGTAATTAAGCAGGTCTTCAATGTTCCATGTACAGTTTTCTCTGATATAGCTTGTCATATATAGGTATCTGGCTTCACAGCTAGCGCACTTTTGACAGGTCAAGACGAGGAAGCAAGATTTGTGCACCAGTTACTGGGTGATATGGGAAGCTACCTCAAAGAGGATAATTTGGTGTCTACACCCTAGTTATACCTGGTGGACTAGCCTGCTGTACTATAAGATAAGGAACCTCTTCAATGTATGTAGTTAATTCTGTAGTTTGATTGGCTGCATATATATTAATTTAATAAACCCCCCTAATGTTGTAGAGGATCGATTTGTGAGATTAAGAGATTATTGCAGAAATACAGTCCACTTAACATTATACAAATTGCTATCGAAGTATATAAATTAACGTAAATATAAATTCATATAAATTAAATAAATATAAATCTCACAGGTCGGTTCCCACAGGACGTGTGGGTCCTGAAAAGGCTACTTTCCATTTATCTATATTATATATGCCATGCTATTCATGATGAAGGAACGATGGACACCAGGAGCGACCATGGGAACGGTGAATAAATATGTCCAGAAGTTCAAAGAACGTCTCATTAGAGCGAAGAAACTGGCTAGGAAGCTCCTGAAGAAGGCGCAACATAAGATGTCGAAGTGGTTCGACAGGAGAGCTGCGCAGAGAGATTTTTCAGGCCGGATCCAAGTAATGGTTGTGCTGCCAGGTAAAGGTTAGAGTGACCAAGACGCGGTTCAAGAGACCGTACCGAGTGCTGCGACGGTTGGGTCCAGTGTCGTACGAGATTGGGAAGCCGGATGGACCCCGAAAGAAACAGGTGTGTCACGCAGGCCGCCTGAGACCTTTCTTCACTGTGGAAGGTAGAGCCGACAAGCAGGACGGAACGGATACCCGAGAAACCCAGCGGAAGACGGGTCTGTGTGTACCGAGGAAACGAGAACTCCCGGAGGAGGAAAGTAAGTGGTCCAGGGCGGACGGCACCAGTCTCACCCGCACTGAGAGTCTGACAAGGATCAAGGTCAAGCACATCAAGGGGAAGGACGACGTAGTGGCGGACGCCCTATCCCGCATACACTAACGAGACATGACTCTTATTTTAAGGGGAGGGGTATGTGACGGAATTCCCCCCCCCCCTTATAATTCTCCCACGCCTGCAGTAAGAGTCATGTCTACTTTTCCCAAGCGTTCTCTATGTTGCAGGCTACAATTTGATATATGGGAGAGAGTGAAGTGTTCTCGGAGAGCCGAGAAATTTGTGAAATAGTGATATTTTGGCCTGTGGTATAGGCCCTTTAGGGAGCCAAGATGGCGCTTACCTCTCTGATCTCCCGCCAAAACCGTGTGACGTCAGTGGCACCAGATTGGTCACCGACAGCAATGTGGCACCGGGAGCCAATGAAAACTTCCCGTAGCGAAAGTGACGTCACGAAGGAAGGGGGTCCGGCCAGCGCGCCGGGCTGGCGCCAGCAGTCAGATACGACACGTCATAGAGGTCGGACGTGCGACGGATGGTCTTGTCAGTAGGACAGTTGTACCTCGCTCCCGTGGATTTACGCGTCATCTGAAGTCCGCCAGTGCTCTGAGAAGTCGTCCCTAGTTCATGTGTTGAACCAGAAGAGGGAATCGACGGTTATTTGAGCAACAAGTGCTCCAGTCAGGTACTGTGCCAGTAGCAGTGAAGCCGTGCAGTGACGTACGTGACGTCTGTGGCAATTCACCAGTTCGTGACAGCGTAGTGGCAGACAGAGCCACTGGGTAGCTGAGGAAGAGAGGACTATTTGGGGAAACCGAACGACTGTAGCTGAGAGTAGGCGACAGCCGTTGCTGGGAGAAGGACGACGGCCAGGAGACGACTCCAACCTTCAAGAAGTTCAAGGAGGAGGACGGACCTGCAGTGAGGAGGCACGGAGACGACGCGCTAAACGGTGGGACGACGAGAGGCTCTGGTAGGACACGACGACGTGTAGTGTGGGGGCGTTTCCCGACACGAGGACCAGGAGCTACATCTCGACTCTCATCGGAGGATAGGGTGAAGTAGGTGGTTCTAGTTCCCTCCCCATTCCCCTTTAGTTAGCTATATTATTTGGCTATATTATCTAGCCCGAAGATTTTATATGTCGTGAGCAAGTCTCACCTATGTCACGGTAAAGCACCAGTGTGCTAGACAGTACTATCAAGAGTACTTGTAATATTCATGTTGATTATTAGTGTGTACAGGCACCAGGAACCAGTGATAAATTTACTGTGGTGTGTATATCTTTCTATAGATTTTTTGATATGAACATATAGTGGTAAATTATATATAATATTATGCCAGTATTTGGAGGTTAGGCTATGTGCCCAGAAAACTATTTATTTTCCATGTATTGATGATTGATTTATATACCATATATATGTCTATGTTCATTCAGTGAATAATCATTTGTGAGTACAGTGAATTATTGCGTTATCGCCCACGAGAGAAAGTACTGAAAACTCCAGTGTTAATATTTCATAATATATTGTTGGATAAATAACAATGTGTAAGACCATTACAGTGAATCATTATAGCATTGATTGTAGAAAAGACTGTTTGAGCCTGAGTACAGTGTAACTGAGTAGTACGGTTTATTTGTGCCAGTATCGAGTGTGCGAGTTTCTAGTAATATTGGAAAATTTAAAGAAACAGCGCGCGTGAATCTAGAAACAAGCAAATTTCGCGCGGAGAGTCCATTGCGAATCAGCTGTTCTTGACACTTGATGAGGAGGGGAGAGTGTTGCCCTCTAGTGATCGCATACTATCCGTGGGAACTTACCGGCCGCGTCAGGATCAGTTGATTTATCGATTATTGTGTGGCCTTGTGACATCTTTCATACATTTTAAGTAAAATACAAAACTCTCTTTAGTGTTTTTATCATTCCCTCCATTGATCTTGTGGCTATACTATACCTGTAAACATAGAGTGATAACAACACGTACCTGCCTGATTCCTGATCTTTGAGTGTGACCTTGCCAAGGCTACCACTGAATACACCAGTCCACTGAGGGTGTTACTGGCCACCTTAAACACCAGTTGGCGACCTTGTGATTAACCGTAGAGCCCTATTGTTGGGGAGGGCACACGACAGTCGATGTGAATCGAGTCGTGTTCTCACTCTTTCTTAATAGGAGGCCGTTAAGATTGACTGGGAGACTCTCCTGGCGTGCAGTGGCGCCGTGAGGATCGAGGGAAGACCCGCAGGGCTACGGTGAGTTACCTTGAGCGTAACTATTGCTCACCCCAGAGTAAGGGTAGAGAATAATAGAGAGGAGGAACACCCCAACAATATATATATATATATATATATATATATATATATATATATATATATATGTCGTACCTAGTAGCCAGAACTCACTTCTCAGCCTACTATGCAAGGCCTGATTTGCCTAATAAGCCAAGTTTTCATGAATTAATTGTTTATCGACTACCTAACCTACCTAACCTAACCTAACCTAACTTTTTCGGCTACCTTACCTAACCTAACCTATAAAGATAGGTTAGGTAGGGTTGGTTAGGTTCGGTCATATATCTACTTTAATTTTATCTCCAATAAAAAACAATTGACCTCATACATAATGAAATGAGTAGCTTTATCATTTCATAAGAAAAAAATTAGAGAAAATATATTAATTCAGGAAAACTTGGCTTATTAGGCAAATCGGGCCCTTGCATAGTAGGCTGAGAAGTGCGTTCTGGCTACTAGGTACGACATATATATATATATATATATATATATATATATATATATATATATATATATATATATATATATATATATATATGTCGTACCTAGTAGCCAGAACGCACTTTCTCAGCCTACTATTCAAGGCCCGATTTGCCTAATAAGCCAACTTTTCCTGAATTAATATATTTTCTCTAATTTTTTTTCTTATGAAAATGATAAAGTACCCATTATCATTATGTATGAGGTCAATTTTTTTTTCATTGGAGGTAAAATTAACATAGATATATGACCGAACCTAACCAACCCCTACCTAACCTAACCTAACCTATCTTTATAGGTTAGGATAGGTTAGGTAGCCGAAAAAGTTAGGTTAGGTTAGGTTAGGTAGGTTAGGTAGTCGAAAAACAATTAGTTCATGAAACTTGGCTTATTAGGCAAATCGGGCCTTGCATAGTAGGCTGAGAAGTGCGTTCTGGCTACTAGGTACGACATATATATATATAATATATATATAAATATATATATATAGATATATATATATATATATATATATATATATATATATATATATATATATTATAATTATATATATATATGTCGTACCTAGTAGCCAGAACGCACTTCTCAGCCTACTATGCAAGGCCCAATTTGCCTAATGAGCCAAGTTTTACTGAATAATATATTTTCTCTAATTTTTTTCTTATGAAATCATAAAGCTACCATTTCATTATGTATGAGGTCAATTTTTTTTTTAGTGGAGTTAAAATTACGTAGATATATGACCGAACCTAACCAACCCTACCTAACCCTATCTTTA
Source organism: Procambarus clarkii (assembly GCF_040958095.1). Lineage (NCBI taxonomy): Eukaryota > Metazoa > Arthropoda > Malacostraca > Decapoda > Cambaridae > Procambarus > Procambarus clarkii. The sequence continues at coordinate 13,925,322 of NC_091214.1, forward strand.
TAGGTTAGGTTAGGTTAGGTAGTCCGAAAAAGTTAGGTTAGGTTAGGTTAGGTAGGTTAGGTTGTCGTAAAACAATTAATTCGTGAAAACTTGGCTTATTGGGCAAATCGGGCCTTGCATAGTAGGCTGATGAGTGCGTTCTGGCTACTAGGTATGACAATATATATATATATATATATATATATATATATATATATATATATTATATATATATATATAGTATATATATATATATATATATATATATATATATATATATATATATATATATATATATTATATATATATATATATATATATATATATATATATATATATATAATATATATATATATATATATATATATATATATATATGTCGTACCTAGTAGCCAGAACGCACTTCTCAGCCTACTATGCAAGGCCCGATTTGCCTAATAAGCCAAGTTTTCCTGAATTAATATATTTTCTCTATTTTTTTTCTTATGAAATCATAAAGCTACCCATTTCATTATGTATGAGGTCAATTTTTTTTAGTGGAGTTAAAATTAACGTAGATATATGACCGAACCTAACCAACCCTACCTAACCTATCTTTATAGGTTAGGTTAGGTTAGGTAGCCGAAAAAGTTAGGTTAGGTAGGTTAGGTTGTCGTAAAACAATTAATTCGTGAAAACTTGGCTTATTGGGCAAATCGGGCCTTGCATAGTAGGCTGATGAGTGCGTTCTGGCTACTAGGTATGACATATATATATATATATATACAACTTTAGAACACTTTCCCACCAGGAGACTCGAACCCTAGCCAGCACAGAAGCCTTCCAGCAACTGGCATAACAGGTACGCCTTAACCCTCTGCACCACCGCTCAGACCCTTAAAAGAGATGGTAATTTCGGAGTATTTAAATCCCCCAAAGATCAACACCTCCCAAGAGCACCAGAGCAAGTGAGGGGTCATTTAGACGTTAATTTCATCAAGTCCCTGTTAATATGGGAAGACACAGTGTCTCTGCTTAAGGCACAACTCTCCTAAACACGAGAGTTAAGTATACAACTTTAGAACACTTTCCCACCAGGAGACTCGAACCCTAGCCAGCACAGAAGCCTTCCAGCAACTGGCATAACAGGTACGCCTTAACCCTCTGCACCACCGCTCAGACCCTTAAAAGAGATGGTAATTTCGGAGTATTTAAATCCCCCAAAGATCAACACCTCCCAAGAGCACCAGAGCAAGTGAGGGGTCATTTAGACGTTAATTTCATCAAGTCCCTGTTAATATTAATATCTTTTAAGGGTCTGAGCGGTGGTGCAGAGGGTTAAGGCGTACCTGTTATGCCAGTTGCTGGAAGGCTTCTGTGCTGGCTAGGGTTCGAGTCTCCTGGTGGGAAAGTGTTCTAAAGTTGTATACTTAACTCTCGTGTTTAGGAGAGTTGTGCCTTATATATATATATATATATATTTATATATATATATATATATATATATATATATATATATATATATATATATATATATATATATATATATATATGTATATATATATATATATATATATATATATATATATATATATATATATATATATATATATTATATATATATATATGTCGTACCTAGTAGCCAGAACGCACTTCTCTGCCTACTATGCAAGGCCCGATTTCCCTAATAAGCCAAGTTTTCATGAATTAATTATTTTTCGACGACCAAACCTACCTAACCTAACCTAACCTAACTTTTTCGGCTACCTAACCTAACCTAACGTATGAAGATAGGTTAGGTACGGTTGGTTAGGTTCGGTCATATATCTACGTTAATTTTAACTCCAATAATAAAAAAATTACCTCATACATAATGAAATGGGTAGCTTTATCATTTCATAAGAAAAAAAATAGAGAAAATATATTAATTCAGGAAAATTTGGCTTATTAGGCAAATCGGGCTTTGCATAGTAGGCAGAGAAGTGCGTTCTGGCTACTAGGTACGACATATATAATATATATATATATATATATATATATATATATATATATATATATATATATATATATATATATATATATATATAGTATATATATAAAGTTTGTGAGGGTACCACCTCTGGTGCCAATGTGGGGACCCATTGCCTCGGAGAAGAAAATAAAAAGTATTCAGAGGAGACCTTGTGGTTTCTCACTGAACACTAATATTATCTTCTCCTTACCACCCCCATTCTTTTGTATGTACACATATATATTATACTTTATTTGAACTTTGTTACAAAAAGGAGTTACATATGGGATTACAAAGATAGTTATCATAGGTTGTCGAGTTCCTCCAGCTCCTCAGATGGCGGGCTGGAACCCTGGATGCAGTGCGCATTTCCCCTCTGTTATCGCCACGCTGAGGCGATGGAAAAGAAAGCTGCAGCTCTCGGGTCCCTTGTTGTTTCAATGAGCCTAGAACCCAGTTCCTTCAAAAAACTGGTAGCACTTTTACCCCAGGCGCCGAGTGTCTCAGAAGCAATGGGGACAAAATTGTAGTGGTGATCCAGTTCTCTATACTTACGGATTTGGCTGCTTCCCTGTGGGTGGCAGCGCCACCTGGGTGTGCAACACTGAGGTTAATGTAGGTGTTAGCCAGGGTTGATACGCACGTGTAGTCCCATACCAACTGCTTGCCATTCTTCCAGGGGTTCACTGTGATACCATCCGGGGACCAATAAGAGCATCAGAGTTACGGGGCGTTAGGTAACGGGGCTCTCTTTCAGCTGGGCATCCAGCTGTGGTGAGGCTCCTCTTGATGATGTTCGTTAACTTCACTGTGCCTCGAGTGCCATCCCCCTGTGCTTTGGCAGAGTAGGCATGGTGGCCGTACCTGTCAGCCACCACCTCGCCCGCAAATACACCTATATCTGGTGTGGATTGGGGCAGCAAGGCGGAGGGCCACAGCAATTCGGAGGGCGTGTGGTGTGAGACGCGTGCCAGTTGCCGACATTGGGGTTGCTAACAGGAAATCCCCTGCATGTGGTGCTGCTACTGCTGTGAGGCGAGCAATGTCGTGTTGTGTTGTTGCAGCACCCAGGCACTCTGCAGCAACTTGGTCTACAATGGGACCATCCCAGCTGGATTGCTTGTGGGCTTTTGGGGATGGTGGTTGAGGTGATTGGCCTGCACGAGAGGCCCACTCTGTGGCACAGCGTGTAAAATTGGGATCATGTACACCTGCCAGCTGATGTAAGTGGGCAGGTAGAATTTCCTTCACAAGGTCGTCGGATGCTGATAAGGAAGACAGGAAGGCTGGAACAGTGATTTGCG
>NC_091214.1:13929094-13986594 GCF_040958095.1 Procambarus clarkii
AGATTTTATATGGTTGACCGTTACTTGCTGAGTCCTGTTTGACAGAAAACTGAGTATCCAGCGTCCTACTTTACCGGTTATTCCCATTGACTTCATTTTGTGCTATCACGCCATGGTCACATTTATCGAAAGCCTTTGCGAAGTCCGTGTATATCACATGAGCATTCTGTTTTTCTTCTAATGCCTCAGTGACTTTGTCGTAGTGCTCAAGTAGCTGTGAGAGGCACGATCTTCCTGCTAGAAATCCATGTTGGCCTGGGTTGTGAAGGTCATTGGTCTCCATGAAATTGGTGACCTGACTCCTAATCACTCTCTCAAATACTTTTATGATGTGCGATGTTAGTGCAACTGGTCTATAATTTTTTGCCAATGCTTTGCTCCCTCCCTTGTGTAGAGGGGCTATGTCTGCTACTTTAAGTGCATCTGGTATCTCCCCCGTGTCCAAGCTCTTCCTCCACACTATACTGAGTGCCTGTGCTACCGGCACTTTGCATTTCTTTATAAATATTGAATTCCATGAGTCTGAACCTGGGGCCGAGTGCATGGGCATGTTTTCAATTTCTTTTTCAAAATTTAGTGCGCTCGTGTTTATATCAGTTATATTTACAGGGGTTTGAATATCCCGCATAAAGAAATTGTCTGGATCTTCCACCTTCATGTTGTTTATTGGAGTGCTAAACATGTCCTCATACTGCTTTTTTAGGATTTCACTAATTTCTTTGTCATCCTCCGTGTATGAACCTTCACTTGTATGAATAGGTCCAATACTGGCAGTGGTTTTTGCTTTTGATTTCGCATATGAGAAGAAATATTTTGGATTTTTCTTTATTTCCTGAATTGCTTTCTGTTCTAACTGCCTTTCTTCAGTTTCATATGAGTGTTTCAATTTCCGCTCGATTTCTTCAATCTCCCTATTTAAATTATTCCTTCTTTGACGGGAAATTCGTGTCTGCATAAGCAGTTCCGTTATTTTTTTCCTGCGTTTTTAGTGTCGTCTGCGTTCTCTTTCTACGTTAGATCTCTTTCTGGCTTTCCTCAAAGGAACATGTTTCAGACAGACTTGATACGCTTCTGAAGTCAGTTTTTCTATTCCTTCTGTAGGACTTGTATTACTTAGAACAGTTCCCCATGGAATGTTTGTAAGTTCCCTGTTTATTATCTCCCAGTCTATTCTTTTATTATTAAAATTGGGAAATGAGTTATATGGGAAAACTCAGTGCCAAATGCTTAATGCACAGACTACCCTGTTCCAATAGCTGAAGTTTATAACTTTTTAGACATTCAATCCACGAGGGGACTCGAACACTGGCCAACAAGGTGGCAGTTGCACGCTGTATCCACTACACCATACTTCAAAGCCCTAAGAGAGGTAGGAATTCTGGGGTATTTAACCAACCAGAACTCAAATCCTCTCCCAGGCAATGAGATAGTGTGGGACCCCCGGTGCTCTTTCATCGAGACCTGTTATATGGGAAAACTCAGTGCCAAATGCTTAATGCACAGACTACCTGTTCCAGTAGCTGAAGTTTGTAACTTTTTAGACACTCAGAATTCCTACCTCTCTTATGGCTTTGAAGTATGGTGTAGTGGATACAGCGTGCAACTGCCACCTTGTTGGCCAGTGTTCGAGTCCCCTGGTGGGTTGAGTGTCTAAAAAGTTATAAACTTCAGCTACTGGAACAGGGTAGTCTGTGCATTATATATATATATATATATATATATATAATATATATATATATATAATATATTATATATATATATATATATATATATATATATATATATATATATATATATATACACACAAGAAGATACATTGGGTTTACGAAAGTACATAGCATTGATAATCTTACGTTCTTGTAAAGACACTAGCGCGCATAGCGTTTTGGGCAGGTCCTTAATCGAACAGATAAATTTAAATAGATAATTTGTAGCAAAATTTAAAAATGTTAACAGGTACATTATAAGGAAATTTGAAGAAAATGATTAAGGATATTACAGTGAAATTTAAAGATTATCAACAGGTACACTGTAGCATAATTTGAGGATTATTTCTAGGTTAATTGTATTAAAATTTGTATTCAATATGACAACCATGATATAAGTTGAAGGTAGTGAATACAACGGGGAAGACATATGGCTTCAACACATATTTTGGGGGAGTGGGTAGTACAAGATACAGTGCGAGTTTGACTAGGTAGGAAACTATGTAGATGAAATTAGGCATTTTTCATTTTACTTTTGAACATGGCGTATGTTGGACAGCTTTTTAACTCATTAGGGAGGGAGTTTCATGGACTAGATATCTTTATTTGCACAGTGTTTACACATATTTAATTTGACTCTTAGGGATATTAAAGAGGTATTTATTTCTGGTGTGGTGATTATGGGTTTTATTACATCTGTCAAAGAAGAGTTTCAGATCAGATTTTGCATCTAGGAACAAGGTACCATGTACCTCACATATCATGTTTCCTTTTGCTTCTTTTAATCTATTCTCATAATAGGAAAGTTTCGCTCTTCTTATTATTCTGGTAAGTTTTGAGGAGTACCTCTTAACTACTTCATTTGCAACTAGGCCAATCCTAAGATTTTTTCATATTCATATTTCTTGTAGATTGCTTTGAGTATGTAATTTGTGAGCCAGGGGTTGTTTATTCTTTTGGCAGTTACTTGCTTGGTGAGGAGAGGACAATGAGTGTTGCTGAAGCTTTGAGTTTTGGAAAGGAAGATGTTGGCTAATGAATTTATGTACTGTGTATTATTGAATTCAGATTCCCAGTATATATTGTGAAGTTCATTTGTAGGATTGCATATTGCTGCTTCACTGAGAAGACTGAAGGTTAGTTTTTTTCTTTTATGGTGATGTTAAGTCCATGTTTGCTATGAGGAAGGTAGGATAGCGGTTCTTGAGCCCAGATGGGCACATGTATAAGCAAGTAGATGGGGTCGCCATGGGTTCTCCCCTAGGTGTCCTGTTTGCGAACTTCTACATGGGAACCATCGAGCAGAAGGTCTTAGTTGAAATGGACTGGAAACCCGCCATATACCTGCAGGTATGTTGACGATATTTTTATGCAGGTACATGATGCCAGACGTCTGCAGGAGCTGAGGGAGAATTCTGTGTTAAGTTTCACTTCGAGATGGAGAAGGATGGGAAGCTGCCCTCTCTAGATGTAACGGTCACGGAAAGGAGCGGAGGCTTCCACACTGCAGCATACACTAAGGAAACAAACATAGGTATGTGCCTCAGTGCCAATAGTGACTGCCCAGACAGGTACAAGAGGAGTGTTGTCAACGCTTATGTTGACTGTGCTCTCAGCCACAGCTCAGGATGGAAGCAAGTCGATGAAGAACTCTGTAGGGTAAGGCAGGTCCTAGTCAATAAAGGCTTCTCTAATGGTTCTCTTGAAGACATCATAAAAATAAAGGTGAAAAGCCATGCAACCTATGAAGAGTCACCTAACACAACACATGTACCCCCTATTAGTCTATTTTACAGGAACTTCATTTTGATGGCTGAAAAAATAAATGAAAGAATCCTGAAAGATATAGTTGATAGGAACGTTATCCCTACAGACAAAAATCTGAAAATACAATTGACGATTTACTATAAAACCCAAAAAACGGCCAATCTACTCCTGAAAAACTCTCCAGACACCAAGCAGAACGCCTTGAAGGAAACCAACGTCGTCTATGCCTTCAAATGTCCATTTGGGGACTGTAAGCCCCAAAGAACTCAGTATATAGGGAAGACAACAACGTCTCTTTCCAGGCGATTAGCAATGCATAAGCAACAGGGCTCCATAAGGGAAAATATAATCTCATCTCACAACCAGACCATCACCAGAGAAATCTTAACAAACAAAACAGAAATCATCGATAGATACAGCGATAGCAGGAGGCTCAACATCTGCGAGGCACTACACATCAAAAAGTCAACACCAGCAATCAACAACCAATTAATGCACAACTATATTCTACCCACTTCGAGACTCCGCTCCAATATAGAAGCATCAAGAGGAAGCATAATGGGCCAATAGGCCTTCTGCAGTTACTTTCATTCTTATGTTTTTATACCCACTGGTTTGTGTTCTATCGTGTGAAAATGTCAATCACTTCACCCAAAACTTTTGTACCATATCACCTCATCCAAACTCGAGTATAAATATATTATATATATATATATATATATATATATATATATATATATATATATATATATTATATATAATATATATATATATATTGTGATGATAATCTCTTTCAAGAGAGATTGAGCCTGCTCTTCCCTACTTCAAGTTACGCCAAAGATACAAGTATAAGATGCTACATTCAAGATACGTCACCAGTAGCAAAAAACGTTTTGACCAGGAGGCAAAACGTATCCAAGATCCCCCCACTCCACACACCCTCCACACGCCGGCTCGTCATCAAACCAGCTAACTACCCTTCACCAGCTTGCCTGCCCCTGATTGGTGACTCGCCAGCCGCGCACCTGCACACCGCACCTCACCGCACCTCAGCGCCCTCTACACGAGTCGACTTCTGAGCCTGACCAGCTATCAACTTCAGAATATTCCTTGTGCTCTTAGCGTTGACATCTCTCTCTGGCATACTAGCTCATTAGCTCGTATACGAAGGGAGGTTTCAACCATAGCCGATATTATCAGCACCATTTCAACATTATTTAATCTATTGTGTTTTTTGTATTTATCTTTGTCATTTTATTTCTTTAGTCATTTGCCCGAGATTTGTCTTTATTTTCATTTATGTTTGAAGTAAATATATTAAAGTTTCATTGTTCATACTTTGTGTTTTACGTGTTCCTCCCTCTAACTTACCACAGACAACAGGCAAGCAGTCTTTATTTTTGTTTTAAGTGTGACCAGGCTTTAACACCTGCCATTGGAGGACTGGCCGAACATCAACACTGCAACACTTTCCCGTCACACACACACACAATATATATATATATATATATATATATATATATATATATATATATATATAATGTCGTACCTAGTAGCCAGAACGCACTTCTTGGCCTACTATGCAAGGCCCGATTTGCCTAATAAGCCAAGTTTTCATGAATTAATTTATTTTCTCTAATTTTTTTCTTATGCAGTGATAAAGCTACTCATTTCAATATGTATGAGGTCAATTTTTTTTTATTGGAGTTAAAATTAACGTAGATATATGACCGAACCTAACCAACCCTACCTAACCTAACCTAACCTATCTTTATAGGTTAGGTTAGGTTAGGTAGCAGAAAAAGTTAGGTTAGGTTAGGTAGGTTAGGTAGTCGAAAAACAAATATTTCATGAAAACTTGGCTTATTAGGCAAATCGGGCCTTGCATAGTAGGCTGAGAAGTGTGTTCTGGCTACTAGGTACGACATATATATATATATATATATATATATATATATATTATATATATATATATATATATATATTATATATCCGTGCTAATTTTACTTATTTTTGTAGGCAAATAAAAGAGGTATTAGGACAAGACAGGTGTGAGAGCAAAGTACGATACAAATGGCAGTGTACTCAACCGGAACACCAATAAAATATCTCCTAATAAATCACAAACGCATTACTCTTTTTGACGTTATTTTTCCAAGTACGGCCATCATGAATCTCTGAGTGACGGCTGTAACTCTTTATGGATCAGATCTACAGTGGTTACACCTGAATATTGAGGAGTAGGGAAATAAATAGGGGCAGCAGCAGACCATACTGAGGCAGCAGCAGACCAAACTGAGGCAGCAGACCAAACTGAGGCAGTAGCAGACCAAACTGAGGCAGCAGGAGACCAAACTGAGGCAGCAGCAGACCAAACTGAGGCAGCAGGAGACCAAACTGAGGCAGCAGCAGACCAAACTGAGGCAGCAGCAGACCATACTGAGGCAGCAGCAGACCAAACTGAGGCAGCAGCAGCAGGAGACCAAACTGGGGAAGCAGGAGACCAAACTGAGGAAGCAGGAGACCAAACTGAGGAAGCAGGAGACCAATCTGAGGCACCAGGAGACCAATCTGAGGCACCAGGAGACCAAACTGAGGTAGCAGCAGACCAAACTGAGGCAGCAGGAGACCAAACTGAGGCAGCAGACCAAACTGAGGCAGTAGCAGACCAAACTGAGGCAGCAGGAGACCAAACTGAGGCAGCAGCAGACCAAACTGAGGCAGCAGGAGACCAAACTGAGGCAGCAGCAGACCAAACTGAGGCAGCAGGAGACCAAACTGAGGCAGCAGCAGACTAAACTGAGGCACCAGCACACCAAACTGAGGGAACAGGAGACCAAACTGAGGCACCAGCAGACCAAACTGAGGCAGTAGCGGACCAAACTGAGGCCGTAGCGGACCAAACTGAGGCAGCAGCAGACCAAACTGAGGCATCAGCAGACCAAACTGAGGCAGCAGCAGACCAAACTGAGGCACCAGCAGACCAAACTGAGGCACCAGCAGACCAAACTGAGGCACCAGCAGACCAAACTGAGGCAGCAGGAGACCAATCTGAGAGTAGGTTTGCTACTAGGTTAGGTTTGATAAACATCTTCCTCCTTGAAATTACTAGGATTTAACTTCCTAGTATAAAAGGAAGTAGTTAAGAGGTACTCCTCAATGTATATATATATATATATATATATATATATATATATATATATATATATAGGTAATATAGGAAGCATCAAGAATATATATATTGCCTATGCCTTCAAATGCCCACTTGGGGACTGTAAGCCTCAAAGAACTCAGTATATAGGCAAGACAACAACATCTCTTTCCAGGCGATTAACGATGCATAAGCAACAGGGCTCCATTAAGGAACATATAATCTCTTCCCACAACCAGACCATCACCAGAGAAGTCTTAACAAACAACACAGAAATCATCGATAGATACAGCGATAGCAGGCGGCTTGACATCTGCGAGGCACTACACATCAAAAAGTCAACACCAGCAATCAACAGCCAATTAATGCACAACTATATTCTACCCACTTCAAGACTACAAGACTCCGCTCCAATATAGAAGCATCAAGAAATAAGGGCCAATAGGCCCTCTGCAGTTACTTCCATTCTTACCTTCAGTTTAACCAATTAATACCCATTGTTTCGTGTTCTGTCCTGTGTTGAAAGTTTTGTTCACCTCAACCAAAACTGTTGTAACATATCACCTCACCCAAAATGCGGGTATAAAATAAAATGAAAGCTGTTTAAATTATAGCATAGTAAGAACTCTGTTTAGTGTTTGCAGGTTATAGTTGTGTGTGTGTTTAAACTAAAAGTCTTTGAAAATGTAATAAGTTATTACGAAACGCGTTCAAGTGTCGCGTCAGACTAGAAATAAAAATTAATTTTGGAGAATTGATTTTTCAATTACTATCAATTGTGAAAAGAAACATAAGAAATAATGAGAAAATTCGTGTTATATATTCGTATATATATATTTATATATATATATATATATATATATATATATATATATATATATATATATATATATTATATATATATATATATATATATATATATATATATATGTGCGGAAAATCCACAGAGAAATATGAAATGAGGTGAACGTTTCGGCTTTGTTAAAGCCTTTGTCAACACCAGACTCAGAAACTAGACTAGGTGAGTCTGGTGTTGACAAAGGCTTTAACAAAGCCGAAACGTTCACCTCATTTCATATTTCTCTGTGGATTTTCCGCATAAAATGATCAGTGTTTTGTGATCGTCAATTGCATATATATATGTATATATATATATATATATATATATATATATATTCTCGAAGTGTGTGTGTTTATTGTCACTATACTTTATGTAACAGTAGAACCGTTACAGACCACTGATATTATTCAATTAGCCAAGCTAACAGATGAACATGAATTACTTACTAAGGAGCCATTCAAAACACATTATAATAATTATAACCCTAAGATAATTATTATGCTTACAAACCTCATGTTTTCCAGACCAAACTAGTTACACCAGTTACTCACATAAGTTCTTCTCTTGTCAAACCAAACTCTGAGTCACCTCAGTAGGGGATGCATCATCCCAATAATGTAGTTCCTAAACCTGCAGTTGATTTAACAGTTTTGTCTGGAGTAAGTTATGTCGTTTGCAGGAGTTGGCGTTACAACATCTGGGAGAGTACAACAGGTAATAAAGGAGCGACATGATAAGAAGTTCAAGGCAAAACTCATATCGTTTGAGAGTGGTGATTTGGTCCTGGTATTGAAGCCTCGTATTGGGACTTCTGCGTCACACAAGTTTGAGGGACCATATCGAGTTGTAAAACGACTAAGTGATCTGTCTTATAAAGTGTATAATCCTCAGCAATCACATCAGATGTAGATCGTGCATGCGAACAGGTTAAAGGCTTATTGTGGGCCCAGTATTGTGGCTTGTTGTGTTCATGAGGTCTCCATTTGAGGAGACCTTTAATGTGGGGAAAACGGTAATCAACCTTTATTTAGTTCCGGGGAAGAGTTGCTATGTCATTTGCTGGATTACCATATAACCTATTACCATTACCCCTTATTACCATTACTATACAACACTCTAAACCGCTACATCCCGGTAGCACTCCAATATCATAGCCTGGCTTCACCAACTATCGATAACAGGTGGCGGCACAGCTCTTGGTTCACAACCTACTATCCCTTCACTGCTTGAGGCTGAAATATCTGTCACAACAAAAATGTATCTTCAACCATAAAAGTATATGAAACTCTGCTTAGGGCTGAAATACCTAGAACATCTACATAAGTATCCCCTAACAAAAGAAGAAGAAGTCAATCTCTCACCTTACACCGCGTCTTACATGCTAATAAGCTTTCAAGCACTTCCCTTATACAATAATGTGTCCCCCAAAGATCCTCTGTACTGCTCCTAGAGGCTCATTATCAATGCATGTTTCTGGGTTCTCCAAAATATCAGGAAAGGCACTTCTGCAATTCTCCCAATCTGCTGCACAACGAAGTCCTACTCCAACATCAGTGACGCTCCTCCATTGGTTTCACAAAAAAACGTGTAGCTTCCCTACACTGCCTGAAGTTCAACTCCTCACTATGGATTTCTGCTTTACTTCAAAAGTTCCTCACTATGGAGTTCTACCTCTACCTCTCCAATGCCTTAAGCAACATCCACTTTGAAGAAACAGTGGTATGGTCAGATAATGAGGCAATACCACAGTGGGTGAGAAATAATAACAGTAAAAATCATTACCTTAGTAACCGCGTTAAGTAAATACGAGAGATGTCAGAAGGGTACAAACTGAGATATGTACCCACCAAGGAGAATCCAGCTGAATATCTTTCCAAAGGCTTGACTTTACGGCAATAAACCAAAGCAGAGATGAGGATCAATGGACCTCAGTGGCTAGTCAGCGACCAGTGTCCTAAACAAAAGCCACAAGTCATTGTGACCAATGTTACTGCTCCCACTGAGAATCCAGAACCACTTTGGACTTTGGTAATTGATCCTAATTGGTACTCTGAAATGAATAAACTACTAGGTGTCACCCAAGTGTCGTTGTATTTTCTAAAGAAAATAGGAATCAAGCATCAATTCCCTAGTCCCTTAAGATACTGGGTCAAAAGAGGCCAAACAGATACATTCGAGATGGAATTTGACAACGTCCCTAATAAACTACAGAATGATCTGGGTCTCTGGTTTAACACAAACAGTCATAACCTAATATAGTGTGGAGGCCACGTACAGCATGCCGACATAGATCTGGAAGTAAAAAATCTAATATTACTTCCTCGTCACCATATAATAAGCAAGCTAATTGTGTTACACATACACAGACACAACACTCTGCATGGTGGGATATTAGATACCCTCACAGATTTACGACAACAGTACTGGCTACCCTAAAGTCGTTAGACTGTAAAGTCCATAATTAATTCCTGTGTAATCTGCCAGAGGTACGATGCCAGAGTATGTCCTTATCTGGGACCTCCACCACTTCCAAGGATCATGTTGTTCATCTTCGTCCCTTTGAGACCACAGGAGTAGATTTCACAGGAGCACTAACACTAACAGGTACCAAGGACAAAACCCTAGTGAAGGCGTTCATCTTCCTATTCACCTGTGCCACAACAAGAAGAGTACATCTAGAAGTGACTCCCGATATATATATTTTTTTTGTAGGGATATTCCTGCGCGGGCCCTAAGCCTCTGGCTGGCCCACTAACGCTCCCGATATGAGTGCAGAGGCATTTTTACAGGCTTTCCACAGGTTTCTTGCCCATAAATCATGTCCTAAGATAATGATTTCAGACAATGGCTCCAACTTAGTGGCAGGGAAAGCATGTGTGAGGGAAGTCTGGAACCACCCAAAGGTGCACATTGCCCTGAATTAACAGTAGTGCCCCTGGAAATTCATACCTCCAAGAGCATGATGGCATTGAAGCTTCCATGAACGCATGATTGGTACAGTAAAACGGCCTCTTCAGAAAACCCTATACCACCAAAATATTGACATGCAGGAGTTCCAAACCGTTGTCATCGAAATAGAAGCTTTAGTCAACAACCGACCACTTACCTACCTCTCTGATGATGTTTCACAACGTGAACCATTAAGTCCAGCTCATTTGATGTATGGGGGAACTCTAAGACCTCTAGTGTCCCTAACGGATGAGGAACCAGAAGATCCTTCATATGTCTGAAAGAGTGACTTGGTTCAACGTTTCAAACATCTTTCACGAGTGATAAGTGGGTGGAATGACATATAAACTCCAGAATACCTAACTGTTTTAAGGGAGTATCATTATGGGGCAAAGAACCTCAACAACAGAATTAACTTGTATCCTGGTGACATTGTTCTGGTGGATAGTGATGGGCGACGCTAAGAGTGGCCACTAAGCCTGATAGTCTCTGTTCATCCAGACCATCAGGACATCTTGAGAATAGTGGAAATGACCAGGTAGCACTACTCTCAAAACATTAGAGAAATTAGTTCCTTTAGAACTGGCAGGAAAGGAAGACGCTTAAAGACTTCCATCACCCAAAGCGCCAGTACGGGACATACTCCAGAAAGGACTGATGCACGACAGTGCAAGCTAGAATTAAAACAACTTTATAATTCAGTGGGCAAGGAATAAAGTGTTTGCAGTCCTAACCCTGGTAGTTCGATCCATATCCCCCCCCCCTCCGCGGAATTATGTCGGAAGTTCGACACACACACACGTTAACATAGTATAGTTAGCCATTACCAAACTCTAAAGCGAATGGGATCTTTCGTGATGTCATCACAACAACATATATTTAAGGTTCCACAACTATTCCTTAAACCACAGTCTAGTGCTTAAACTTAATAAAATAGTATTCACTGGGACTGGATATAATATAATTACCATACAACCACAGTCCCATGATATTGTTAAATGAACTTAGAATAGAGACAGAGTATTGGAACCAAATATTATTGGAACCAGAGAGACGCCTGGTGGAGAGGCAGTCATGCTCTCAGGAAGAGAGCTTGTAAACAAAAGGACACAAAAAGGATTCTTGTGGAGGACTGCGACAAGCACAACTTGTCATAGACTCTAAATTATGAGTTGGCCAACTGAGAATTGCCACAGCGACCTTACATTAACAACAGGAGGTGCTAATTATATCCGTACAGTATACAAATGACATTTGAGCTCTTATTCATTGTGTTGTATTTGCTGATATGGTTAAGCCGTCTGAGAAGCCCCAAGCCAGGGTAAGTCTGGCCTCCTCTTTGCACACACAAATAATTCATGCCATACCAGTGCTTTTTATGTTAATGAGCAATTCTTACAGCCCTAACTTTTACAGGTAAACTTGTGATCTGGAGATATTAACTGTTTACCAACTACATGACCTGTGACGCTTTCATGCATAATCTGGCTGCCTTATAGTGCCAGTCGCCATAACATGGCACCTGAACCACATGTGCCACAACCTAACAGATGTAGGCACAGCCTAAACAGTCCATAGCAACCATTACAGCTATTAAGGAGTTGTAATATTAACTCGAATACTGTAGTCTAATTACCACTATATGTCGTATAATTTATATGATTTTAATGGTAAATGTGTAAGCTTATTATATAACCACCAATTGTGGTATAAGTTGTACACATCCAACCCAACTATGTGCAGGTAAACACTGGCAGGTTGAATTCAACGTACAGTCCACTTAGAATCATAATTCAATATTGCAGTAAACTAAAAAATAAATAATGACTAATTAAAGTCACATACTGCCTGCTAGGATTACCGCACAGGGCACTATATTTTCATCCTTCGTGCAGGAGATCAACGAAGTACGACCATCTCTGACGACTGCTGTAACTCATGTGAGGTCACAACGTCCTGTTAGCATAACATCATGTCACCAAAATATCGAAATGCCATTCCTTGACACTTATAATCAGATGCTCATCCTCTGCTTGGATTCTTACATCACTCACTGATGTTTATTATATATTTTCATCCTCTGACCACTTAATCTCAGGTCAGGAAAGCAGAATAACTCACTGGGTAGACTCGTTCCACCAGGCTACATGGGGTCATAATACACCCCACTCACTGCCACCACCATGCCAACCACTTCCAACCCACCCACCCACCGTCACCACCATGCCTACTGCAACTACCACACCCACCAACACCACAAACACCCACCACCACTACCATGCCTACCGCAGTAGATGGTATGGCGACTTATATTGTGACATTTTATTTTTTAAAATATCCTTGGTGCGTCGTCCATAATTTTTGGGTAAATTTTGGCAGTCCTCATGTCCTCGCAAGGCCTTCATCGTTTTAAGAGTAAAATTAAGTTTTGATCCATTCCATTTTCAGGAGCTATGTTAAAATAGGAATATGTAAAGGAATTAATAGTGTCAGATGTTAGTTCTTGGACCCGCCTCTTAAAGGTTATAGGTGTAGTTTCGTTACTATCAATGTGATTTTTATAAGATTTAAAATACATGTAATAGTTATTTATGATGTCGTAATCGAGATAAAGTTAGTACTGAGTTTCAGCTCTTGTCCGCCGCCTTAGTTCTATCTGGTAAGTTCATTTGTATACATGTTTTTCAAATTATGAGAGGCTAGGTGAACTTTAAGTTAAAATGTTGAAAATACCAAAAACACCAATCTTTAAGAAAATCCCTTGAAATGCATAAATACCCATCTATAACAAAATCCTCTGAAACTGCTTAAACATCCCATCTCTAACAAAATCCTGTAATACATGTAATAAATGAATATGAAACACAGATTGATGAACATGAATGTGCAGACGAGGAGTCACAATAACGTGTCTGAAATATGTTAACCAAACCACACACTAGAAAATGAAGGGACGACGACGTTTCAGTCCGTCCTGGACCATTCTCTAGTCGATTGTGATGAGGTAAGGAGGCGAAGGCAATAAATGGGCAAGAGAGAGGGGAGGAGAAGGAAATTTTAGAGGAAGAAAAGCGTGGCAATAGGTACGAAAGATTAGGTGTAATAAAGGGGGATAGTAATAGGAATAATAAAGTGATCGTAAGAGAAAACAAGGGAAAGAAAAAGAAAGAAAGAAAGAAAGATAAATGAAAGGGTAAGCTTATGTTAGGTCACGTTTGTTAGAAAGTTTAGAACGTTTCAGTATATACTGTGAAAGGGAAGAGTCAACAGCAACAAAGCCAGGACTCAAGTTCATGTTGGGTATATTGTGTATTAGAGCCGCTTCAAGAAGACGGCGTCTGTGAAGAGTAGAGGCAGGAAAGATTATTTTGGAGGAAGACCAATCAATAGGATGATTAGAATTCCCTAGCATGACAGAAGAGAGCATTGTTTGTGTCTGCAGACTTAACACTTCTCTTGTGTTCCTTAAGTCTGTCATTAAGTGTACGACCAGTTTCACCAAAGTATTGGAGAGGCAAGACGAACGAAGCATCGTCGTCCCTTTACTTTCTAGTGTGTGGTTTGGTCAACAAACATGAATGTCCTGCAGAAAACATATACAAATGAAAAGATGTGTAACTATAATGCATTTATTGATTAAAAATAAACATAAAAATGATGAATGTGAAGTCATGGCCTGTTAAACATATTAAGAAAGTATGTAAAGACTAAATGTTTTAAATAGACTTTCCTATACATTATTTGAAAAGCAAGAGGAAATATTTAATAAACAAAAGTTAGGTAAAGGTATGTTAGGTAAAGATGTGCATAAAATGGTTGGTTGGGTTAGGTTAGGGTTGGTTGGGTTAGGTTAAGGTTGTTGGGTTACGTTAGGAAAGAATGCTTAAATAACACTTTACAAAGAATAGCAGAGATTTATGTAAGTTTTTGTAAAAGTGTGTATCTTTGTACAAGTTTGTGAGTGTAATTGTCCATGTTTGGGTAAGTTTGTGTATGTTTTGTATATAAGCAGGTGTATGTACAAGTCTTTGTTTAAAGGTACAAGTTTACATAAGTGCTTGGGAAAGTTTGTATGTGCAAATTCGTGTTTATAAATTTAACTGTATGTGTATTTGCAAGTTTATGTAGGAGTGTATGTGTTTTGTGAGTGTTGTAACAAGTTGTATAAGTTTATGCTGGTTTGTGAATGTAATTATAAGTACAGATAAGTTAGAGATATATATTTGGTTTAAGTATTTATGCAATTTATGTAAAAGTGTATGTGTCCTAAGTATTCTATGTAAGTCAGTATATGTTTGCGAATGTAATATGAAAGTGCTGGTTTGTAACTGTAAGTGTGAAAGAGTGTTGTCTGGGTAAATAATAAATGAAGAGTTGATGCTTCAGAGAAAATAAGATGTTGCTTTAAATAAGTTATGTTATGTAAGCTAGGTAGGCGAGGTTAGGTAAGTTGGGTTAGGTAGGTTATGTAAGGGAAGATAGGTTAAGTCGGTTAAATAAGTTAAGCCTGGTAGATTAGGTTATGTAAGGGAAGATAGGTTAAGTCGGTTAAATAAGTTAAGCCGGGTAGATTAGGCTATAAAAGTGAAATTAAGTTATATCAGGTAGTTAAGTTATGTAAGTTAGGTAGGTGAGGTTAGGTAAGTTGGGTTAGGTAAGAGAGGTTACGTTATTTAAGTTAGGTAAGTGACGTCAGGTAGACTATCTTATGGCTATGTAAGTTATATCAGATAGTTAGGTTATGTAAGTTAGGGTAGGTAAGTTTCATTAGGTTAGGTTAGATCAGGTAAGTCAGGTAGGTTAGGTTAGGGAAGTTACGTTAAGTTACATCAGGTAGGAAAGTTACGTTAAGTTACATCAGGTAGGAAAGGTTAGGTAAGTTAAGTCAGGAAGGTTAGGTTTGGTAAGTTGGGCTAGGTAGGTGAGGTTAGATAAGTTGGGATAGGTAAGATAGGTTAGGCATGGGAAGTTACGCTATGTAAGTTATGTTAGGTTTGGTAAGATATGTGTACCTTTGTATTAAGTTGATAGAAAGTTTTGTCAGATATATAATATAAAGTTAAGTTACACAAAGTTATTGTATAAACAAGTTACATTACAATATATTGAAAAATATGAGGAAATATGAAATGAGCAAAAGTTAGTCTGCATATATTACTGCTGTCTGTACATCTGCTTATATTACTGCTGTCTGTACATCAGCTTATATTACTGCTGTCTGTACATCAGCTTATATTACTGCTGTCTGTACATCAGCTTATATTACTGCTGTCTGTACATCTGCTTATATTACTGCTGTCTGTACATCTGCTTATATTACTGCTGTCTGTACATCAGCTTATATTACTGCTGTCTGTACATCAGCTTATATTACTGCTGTCTGTACATCAGCTTATATTACTGCTGTCTGTACATCAGCTTATATTACTGCTGTCTGTACATCTGCTTATATTACTGCTGTCTGTACATCTGCTTATATTACTGCTGTCTGTACATCTGCTTATATTACTGCTGTCTGTACATCTGCTTATATTACTGCTGTCTGTACATCTGCTTATATTACTGCTGTCTGTACATCTGCTTATATTACTGCTGTCTGTACATCAGCTTATATTACTGCTGTCTGTACATCAGCTTATATTACTGCTGTCTGTACATCTGCTTATATTACTGCTGTCTGTACATCAGCTTATATTACTGCTGTCTGTACATCTGCTTATATTACTGCTGTCTGTACATCAGCTTATATTACTGCTGTCTGTACATCTGCTTATATTACTGCTGTCTGTACATCTGCTTATATTACTGCTGTCTGTACATCAGCTTATATTACTGCTGTCTGTACATCAGCTTATATTACTGCTGTCTGTACATCTGCTTATATTACTGCTGTCTGTACATCTGCTTATATTACTGCTGTCTGTACATCAGCTTATATTACTGCTGTCTGTACATCTGCTTATATTACTGCTGTCTGTACATCTGCTTATATTACTGCTGTCTGTACATCAGCTTATATTACTGCTGTCTGTACATCAGCTTATATTACTGCTGTCTGTACATCTGCTTATATTACTGCTGTCTGTACATCAGCTTATATTACTGCTGTCTGTACATCTGCTTATATTACTGCTGTCTGTACATCAGCTTATATTACTGCTGTCTGTACATCAGCTTATATTACTGATGTCTGTACATCTGCTAATATTACTGCTGTCTGTACATCTGCTTATATTACTGCTGTCTGTACATCTGCATATATTACTGCTCTCTGTACATCTGCTTATATTACTGCTGTCTGTACATCTGCATATATTACTGCTCTCTGTACATCTGCTTATATTACTGATGTCTGTACATCTGCTTGTATTACTTCTGTCTGTACATCTGCATATATTACTGCTGTCTGTACATCAGCTTATATTACTGATGTCTGTACATCTGCTAATATTACTGCTGTCTGTACATCTGCTTATATTACTGCTGTTTGTACATCTGCATATATTACTGCTGTCTGTACATCTGCTTATATTACTGCTGTCTGTACATCTGCATATATTACTGCTGTCTGTACATCTGCTTATATTACTGCTGTCTGTACATCTGCATATATTACTGTTGTCTGTACATCTGCTTATATTACTGCTGTCTGTACATCTGCTTATATTACTGCTGTCTGTACATCTGCTTATATTACTGTTGTCTGTACATCTGCCTATGTTACTGCTGCCTATGCATGCTCTTATATTATTTCATCCTGCATGCAGGCTATATCTGGCATTTTGGAGATCAATACCTATATTATTCAGCTATATTATTATACTACTCACCTATGTCACCTATCTTCACCGATATTATTGCTGACTATATTACGTATTCTGGAGAACAATAAACAGATTACATATATCACACCTCATAAATTACCGGAGCTTAACTAATGTTCTCGTATGTTACTTAGGCCATAAAGAAAATATATACCATCCTTGCGTGCCCTACCCACTGTTACCTGGGTGTCCTCCCACTATTACCTGGGTGTCCTCCCACTGTTACCTGGGTGTCCTCCCACTGTTACCTGGGTGTTGCCGCATATTGCGGCTCCCACTAAGGCACACGGCTTCCCCCCCCCCAAATAGGAGAGTACTGGCAGTAATCACATGAATACTTAAGTAATCTCGTGTTTTCGTTAGCAGACAGCGTTTTGCTTGTCGTGTGATTTTCATACTGACCTGTAGTCAGTGTAGTTCTGTGATGCTTAGTTCCCCGTTGTCACAATTATGTAAATAATTGGTCATTTCTGAATACACGTGCACACACATACACACACACAGGCAAGAGGCACTGAACTACAGGCCAGTTTCCTTAACTTGTATACCATGCAAGGTGATGGAGAAGATCGTGAGGAAAAGGCTCGTAGAGCATCTGGAGGGAATTAACTTTGTAACGCACCACCAACATGGGTTCAGGGATGGTAAATCGTGCCTCACAGGTTTAATAGAATTTTATGACCAGGCAACAAAAATTAGGCAGGAAGAGAAGGGTGGGCCGACTGCATTTTCCTGGACTGTCAGAAAGCCTTTGACACAGTACCCAATAAAAGGCTGTTAAAAAAGTTGGAGCAACAGGCAGGAGTAAAAGGTAAGGTGCTCCAGTGGATAAGGGAGTACTTAAGCAACAGGAAACAGCGAGTAACAGTGAGGGGGAAGACATTAGAGTGGCGAGATGTCACCAGCGGAGTCACACAGGGCTCAGTACTTGGACCCATCCTGTTTCTAATATATGTAAACGATCTTCCGGAGGGTATATACTCATTCCTCTCAATGTTTGATGATGATGCAAAAATTATGAGAAGAATCAAGACGGATGAAGATAGACAGAGACTACAGGATGACCTGGATAAACTGGAGGAATGGTCTAGAAAATGGCTGCTAAAGTTCAACTCAGGAAAGTGTAAGGTGATGAAATTAGGCGAAGGGAGCAGGAGGCTGAACACAAGGTATCATCTCGGAGGTGAAATCCTGCAAGAGTAAAATAGAGAGAAAGATCTGGGGGATGATATCACACCGAACATGTCCCCAGAGGCCCACATCAAAATAATATCATCAGCGGCATATGCTAGACTGGCCAACATAAGAACTGCCTTTAGAAACTTGTGTAAGGAATCTTTCAGAACCCTGTATACCACTTATGTAAGACCAATCCTGGAGTATGCAGCTCCAGCCTGGAGTCCATACCTAGTTAAACACAAGACAGAGCTAGAGAAGATTTAGCGGTGTCCCACCAGGCTCGTCCCGGAACTGAGAGGAATGAGCTACGAGGAAAGGCTAAAGGAGCTGAACCTCACATCCCTGGAAAACAGAAGAGTAAAGGGAGACATGATAACCACCTACAAAATTCTCAGAGGAATTGACAGGGTGGACAAAGACAAACTCTTCAGAACGGGTGGAACACGAACAAGGGGACACAGGTGGAAACTTTGTACCCAGATGAGCCACAAAGACGTTAGATAGAATTTTTTCAGTGTCAGAGTAGTTAATAAATGGAACGCACTAGGAAGTGATGTGGTAGAGGCTGACTCCATACACAGTTTCAAATGTAGATATGATAGAGCCCAGGAGGCTCAGGAATCTGTAGACCAGTTGATTGACGGTTGAGAGGCGGGACCAAAGAGCCAGAGCTCAACCCCCGCAAGCACAATTAGGTGAGTACAATTAGGAGAGTATACACACACACACACACACACACACACACACACACACACACACACACACACACACACACACACACACACACACACACACACACACACACACACTGGGTGGGTGGGTGTTCCCACAGGACTATTATGTTATGAGGAAAGAGAGAGAAGGAAGGGATGGTGGTGGTGTAGCTCTGCTGGTAAGAAAAGGCTGGGATTTTGAGAAGATGGGTATTCAGGGCTGTGAAGGTTTCAGTGACTACATAACAGGTACCATAACAACTGGAGGACAAAAAATTATAGTCGTAGTTATATACAGGGAGAATGGGAGAATTAAAAAAGTATTCCTCAAGAGGGACATGCCGACGGAGGAGAGAGCCATGGCGACAGAAGCAAGGAGGAAGTGCAGGGTGAGAGGGGAAAACCAGGAAATCACAGCTCTCAACAAAATATCCCCAGAGGTGATGGGGGACCCACAACCAGCTACCCAGTAATACCAGAGGGAAGGGCAACCCCACCACCTTCCTCTGAATAGAAACCCCCTACCCCAAACCCTCCCTGCCCCCACTCAAATGCTCAGCCAAATATAGCTCCCCCCACACCCCATTCCCACCATGCTACCCCTCCCCTACTCCCATCATATCCCCCTTTCCCCCTTTCTCTTCCTGTCCTCCCTCCCCCCTTCATCCCATACCCTCCCAGTGCCCCCACCTTCACTTGACCCCCCCCCACCCCTCACCCTAGTATCCCCTGAGACCCTGTTATCCACCTCACAAATCCTCACACCTACGGAACAGCTTCCCCCACCAGCAGAACACTCACCAAGGAGGTGATTTGAGAA
The DNA here is from genome assembly GCF_040958095.1 of Procambarus clarkii. Taxonomy (NCBI): domain Eukaryota; kingdom Metazoa; phylum Arthropoda; class Malacostraca; order Decapoda; family Cambaridae; genus Procambarus; species Procambarus clarkii. The sequence continues at coordinate 13,949,045 of NC_091214.1, forward strand.
AGGACAGAAGAAAGTGAGCCTCAAGGCAATGTACACTAATATAGATGGAATTACAAATAAAACAAATGAACTTGGAGAATGGGTAATAGAGGAAAACCCAGACATAATAGCACTCACAGAAACAAACCTAACGAAAACCATAACAAATACAGTGTTCCCACAGGACTATTATATTATGAGGAAATAGAAAGAAGGAAGAGGTGGTGGTAGTGTAGCTCTGCTGGTAAGAAAAGGCTGGGATTTTGAGGAGATGGGTATTTAGGGCTGTGAAGGTTTCAGTGACTGCATAACAGGTACCATAACAACTGGAGAACAAAAAATTATAGTCGTTGTCTTATATAATCCACCACCAAATGACAGAAGACCCAGACAGGAATATGATAGAAACAACATGGCAACCATTAACATAATAGAGAGAGCAGCTTCTGTTGCTAGCAGGAATGGATCTGGACTACTAATCATGGAAGACTTCAACCACGGGAAGATAGACTGGGAGAACAGAGACCCGCATGGAGGACCAGAAATATGGAGAGCTAAGCTGCTGGAAGTGGCAACAAGAAACTTTCTAAGCCAGCACATCAAGGAACCAACAAGAATGAGAGGAGACAATGAACCAGCCATGCTCGATCTGATATTTACCCTAAATGAGTGGGAAATAAGGGAAGTTAAGATGGAAGCCCCCTTGGGAATGAGTGATCACAGTGTATTAAACTTTGAGTACCTTGTAGAGCTAGGAATTATCTCCCCAAAAAAAGAACTAGGAAACAAAAGGCTGGCATACCGAAAGAGGAATTATGAGGAGATGAGACGTTTCCTAAGGGAAATTCCTTGGGACATAGACCTCAGAGCTAAGTCTGTACAAGATACGATAGACTATGTCACCCAAAAGTGTCAGGAGGCAGTAAACAGGTTCATCCCGGGCCAAAGGGAAAACTCCGAGAAACAAAAGAAGAATCCATGGTATAATAAGGCGTGTATGGAACCAAAGGAACTGAGCAAAAAGGCGTGGAGGAACTTCCGGAATAACAGAACACCAGAAAACAGAGAGAGAGAGAGGAGACACCAGAGAACCAGGAATGTGTATGTTAGGGTGAGAAGAGAAGTAGAGAAAAATTATGAAAATGATATAGCAAACAAAGCCAAGACCGAACCAAAGCTACTCCACAGCCACATCAGGAGGAAAACAACAGTGAAAGAACAGGTAATGAAACTTAGAAAAGGCGAGGACAGGTATACAGAGAATGACAAAGAGGTGTGTGAAGAACTCAACAAGAGGTTCCAGGAGGTCTTCATAATAGAACAAGGTGAGGTCACTGTGCTAGGAGAAAGGGACGTGAACCAGGCGGCCTTGGATAGGTTCGAAATTACGAGAGAGGAGGTCAAGAGACACCTGCTGGATCTGGATATTAGAAGGGCTGTTGGTCCAGACGGATCTCACCATGGGTACTGAAAGAGTGTGCAGAGGCACTTTGCTTGCCACTCTCCATAGTGTATAATAGGTCCACTGGAGACGGAGAGCTACCAAAAATATGGAAGACAGACAAAAAGGTCGACAGACAAGAAATACTGAACTACAGGCCAGTGTCCTTAACTTGTATACCATGCAAGGTGATGGAGAAGATCGTGAGAAAAAACCTAGTAACACATCTGGAGAGAAGGGACTTCGTGACAAATCTCCAACATGCATTGAGGGAGGGTAAATCTTGCCTGACTGGCTTAATAAAATTCTACGACCAGGTGACAAAGATTAAGCAAGAAAGAGAAGGCTGGGCGGACGGCATTTTCTTGGATTGTCGGAAAGCCTTTGACACAGTACTGCATAAGAGGCTGGTACATAAGCTGGAGAGACAGGCAGGTGTAGCTGGTAAGGGTGCTCCAGTGGATAGAGAAGTACCTAAGCAATTGGAAGTAGAGAGTTACGGTGAGGGGTGAGACCTCAGAATTGGCGTGAAGTCACCACTGGAGTCCCACAGGGCTCTGTACTCGGTTCTATCTTGTTTCTGATATATGTAAATGATCTCCCGGTGGGTATAGATTCATTTCTCTCAATGCTTGCTGTCGATGCCAAAATTATGAGAAGGATTAAAACAGAAGAGGACTGTCTGAGGCTTCAAGAAGACCTAGACAAGCTGAAGGAATGGTCGAACAAATGGTTGTTAGAGTTTAAACCCAACCAAATGTAATGTAATGAAGATAGGTGTAGGGAGCAGGAGGCCAGATACAAGGTATCATCTGGGAGAGGAAATTCTTCAGGAGTCAGAGAAGGAAAAAGACCTGGGGGTTGATATCACGCCAGACATGTCCCCTGCAGCCTATATCAAGAGGATCACATCAGCGGCATATGCCAGACTGGCCAACATAAGAACGGCATTCAGAAACTTGTATAAGGAATCATTCAGAACTTTGTATACCACATATGTCAGGCCAATCCTGGAGTATGCAGCCTCAGCATGGAGTCCATATCTAGTTAAGGGATAAGACTGAACTGGAAAAGGGTTCAAAGGTTTGCCACCAGACTAGTACCTGAGCTGAGAGGTATGAGCTACGAGGAGAAACACACACAAACAAACAAACACACACACACACACACACACACACACACACACACACACACACACACACACACACACACACACACACACACACACACACACACATGGAAGAGTGAGAGTTGTTAACAAGTGGAATGCATTAAAAATTGATGTGGTGAAGGCTGACTCCATACACAGTTTCAAATGTAGATATGATAGAGCTCAGTAGCTCAGGAATCTGTACACCAGTAGATTGACGGTTGAGAGGCGGAACCAAAGAGCCGAAGCTAAAACTGCTGTAAGCCCAACCAGGGGAGTACAACTTGATGAGTATACACACAATTTTCAGAGGAATTGACAGAGTGGACAAAGACAAACAATTTAGCACGGGTGGAACATGAACAAGGGGACACATATGAAAACTTAGTACCCAAATGAGCCACAGAGACATTAGATTTTTTTTTTAGTGTCAGGGTAGTTAAAAGATGGAATGCATTAGGGGGCAGCAATCAGCCTTCTTAAAATTTACGTCGCTTTTCGCTCGTATGAGCACTAAAAATCGCCGTAATTCAAAACGAAATCGGCTCACGAATGAAACGTACTGTCCCGTTTTTTTATATTGGGTCCTCTGGCTTAGGCAGTTAGTTTAGGAGCGAAAAACTTTCAATTAACGGTTTTCATGACGTTTTGAAACTTTAAGAGAACTTCCTGCTAACCCAACATACCAAAGGACCCTTAACTTGCTGTTTTTGAAAAAAAAATCCAAAATTTAATTGGAAAATAATTTTCATTTTGAATTACGTTGATATGTGAAAAGCGAAAAAGCGACGCAATTTGTAAGATGACAGACAGTGATGTGGTGGAGGCAGATTCCATACACAGATTCAAATGTAATTTGATAGAGCCCAATAGGCTAAGGAATCTGTACACCAGTTTGATTGACAGTAAGAGGCAGGAAACAAATAGCCAAAGCTCAACCCCCTTAAGCACAACTAGGTGAGTACACACACACACACACACACACACACACACACACACACACACACACACACACACACACAACACACACACACACACACACACACACACGCGCGCGCGGGAGACGGTAGGAGACACGCGATTAGTTGAGGTCCGCGGAAATTCGTCAATTTTCTCGGGACATTGAAGGAGTATAGAGGCTAGATCATAGTATTTGGCCTCTCGCAGTGTGTAGCTTGCAGGGTGCAACATAGCATAGTCATATCGCTAGCGATAGTGCGAAGATTTGGCAAAGAAACCGAAAGTGGAGCTAGGGCATCACCGGTGCATGTAAGTGTGTGACCTGACCGGGTGGGACGACCGCCGTGGAACTACCTGATTGTGCTGTGAGTGGTGACTGTGATCAGTGGTACAGTGAATTAGTGAACTGTCACATAACGATACAGTGACTGACTCCAGAGCTCTGTGTAGACAGAGAAGAACCGACCTCATCAATCACCTAGTGGGAGACAACAACGGATAACCATCGTCATCATACATCGCCCTGCCCTTACTTCATCTGGTTGGTGTGAACGGGAGGCAGACTGGTATGAACCCCCTCTCTGGTCAATTAATCAGGTGTACAGATTGAGGTAAAAGATTATCAAATTCTCGTTCAGGATATCATATATATTTAAAAATCTCAGAGTGGCTCATTTAGGCAGAGGTAACGCATAGGGATATCTTGACACATACAAGCACGCCCGCCCACGTACGTATCCAGCGCACACAAGTGTGCACACGCTAAAACAGACACACACACATGGGCACACACACACACACACAATTGTTTAGTCAGGGGAAAAGGCATTAACACCTGGGATAGGAACCTTACTATCCCCCCCCCCCTCTTGACCCCACCACTGACCTGACCTGACTTAGTCGCCATCTCTGCCCCCCCCCCCCACCCCCAGTCCCCCGCATCGCCCATACACACACTCTTCCCCTCCCCACTCTCCCTCTCTCCCACTCCCTCTCTCCCACTCCCACTATCTCTCTCCTGCTCTCCTCTCTCCTGCTCTCTCTCTCTCCTGCTCTCTCTCTCTCTGCTCTCTCTCTCTCTCTCCTCTCTCTCACTCTCTCTCTCTCTCTCTCTCTCTCTCTCTCTCTCTCTCTCTCTCTCTCTCTCTCTCTCTCTCTCTCTCTCTCCTCTATCTCTCTCTCTCTCTCTCTCTCTCTCTCTCTCTCTCTCCTCTCTCTCCCTCCTCCCTCCCCTCTCCCTCCCTCTTCCTTCCCCCTCCCTCCCCCTCTCCCTCCCTCTCTTTCCTTCCCCCTCCCTCTCTGCCCACACACACACACACACACCTCCCCCCCTCTCTCCCTCACCCCTCTCTCCCTCACCCGCTCTCTCCCTCACCCGCTCTCTTCCCTCACCCACTCTCTCCCTCTCCTCTCTCTCCCTCCCGCCTCTCTCTCCATCTCCTACCCCCCCTCCCCTTCTACTTCTTCTCACTTCAGTGGAAGGGTCGGATCCCCCCCACCCACCCATTTATCTCTCCTTTGTCACTCCCTTTCTCTCTCTCTCTTTCTCTCTCTCTTCCTCTCTCTCTCTCTCTCCCTCCCCCATCCCAACAGGGTCAAACATGGCAGCCAGAGGTCCCAGGGGAACAGGAAAGAGCCAAGGTGACGAGATGAAGGAAATGTTCGCCCAGTTTCTGGAGGACATCAAGAGTGAGATGCAAGAAATGATGCAGGAAATGAAGAACGAAAAAGGCAACCTGAAAAGAGAGCTGACAGCAGCAAAGGAGGAGATTAGAGCCCTCAAAGAGAATGGTATCGAGGCTGAGAATCAGAAAACCACCCAGGGAGAAGGTGGTAATAGTTTTCTGGATGAGAATGCCACAATAAAAGCAACATTGCGGAAATACTAAACAAAAAATAACTCTGAAGTAATGACTGCAGTGATGGAGGTGGCCATGAAAGCAGCCACCTCGCAGGAGGCGGCACGCTCCACTAGCCAACTACTGGAAAGGAACAGATCAGTGGTTGCTGTGGGTATTAAGGAGCAGGAAGGATCTAATAGGACAGAGCGGAATGACAAGGACAAAGCAGCAGTGAATGAAGTACTAAAGGCACTAGACATGGAAGGGGCTGAGCATAGCATTGAGAAGGTTTTCAGGCTAGGCCGGTACATCAAAGACCGAGACCGAATGATAAAGATAGTGTTTGCAAACGAGAACACAAAGAGAAGATCCTATCAAGGAAGAGCTCCCTGAAAAAACGTGGGAAAATTAAAAAATGTATTCCTCCAGAGAGACATGACAAGGGAGGAGAGAGCCGTGGCAGCAGAAGCAAGGAAGAGGCGCAGGGCGAGAGGGGAAAACCAGGAAGTCACAGCTCCCAGCACGAACACCCCAGAGGCGCGGGGGGAACCCACAACCAACTACCCAGTAACACCAGAAGGGAGGACAACCCCGCCTCCCTCCTCTGCATAGAAAACCCCCCTACCCCAACCCTCCCTGCCCCCACTCAAATGTTCAGCCAAATCTCCCTCCCCCCACACCCAATCCCCACCCTTCTACCCCTCCCCTCCTCCCGAGTCCTCCCTCCCCCCCTTTCCTTCCCGTCCTCCCTCCCCTTTCACCCCATACCCTCCCTGTCCCTCCCCCTTCACTGGATCCCCCGCCCCTCATCCCAGTATCCTCTGAGACCCTGTTACCACCTCACAGGTCCTCACAACCATGGAACAGCCTCCCCCACCAGCCGAACACTCACCAAGGAGGAGATTTGAGAAGGGACAGAAGAAAGTGAGCCTCAAAGCGATGTACACTAACATAGATGGAATTACAAATAAAGCAAATGAGCTTGGAGAACTGGTACTAGAGGAAAACCCAGACATAATAGCCCTCACAGAAACAAAGATCACGAAAACGATAACAAATGCAGTGTTCCCACAGGACTATTATGTTATGAGGAAAGAGAGGAGAAGGAAGAGGTGGGGGTGGTGTAGCTCTGCTGGTAAGAAAAGGCTGGGATTTTGAGGAGATGGATATTCAGGGCTGTGAAGGTTTCAGTGACTACATAGCAGGTACTGTAACAAATGGAGGGAAAAAAATTATAGTCGCAGTCATATATAATCCACCACCAAATGACAGAAGACCTAGACAGGAATATGATAGAAACAACATGGCCACCATTAACATAATAGAAAGAGCAGCTTCTGTTGCTAGCAGGAATGGATATGGACTACTAATTATGGGAGACTTCAACCATGGGAAGATAGATTGGAAGAACAGAGACCCGCATGGAGGACCAGAAACATGGAGAGCTAAGCTGCTGGACGTGGCAACAAGAAACTTTCTAAGCCAGCACACCAAAGAACCAACAAGAATGAGAGGAGAAGATGAACCAGCAATGCTTGATTTGATATTTACCCTAAATGAATGGGATATAAGGGAAGTTAAGATGGAAGCGCCCTTGGGAATGAGTGACCACAGTGTATTGAACTTTGAGTACTTGGTAGAGCTAGGACTTATCTCCCCCAAAAAAGAACTAGGAATCAAAAGGCTGGCATACCGAAAGGGGAATTATGAACAGATGAGAAGTTTCCTAAGTGAAATACCTTGGGACACAAACCTCAGAGACAAGTCTGTACAGGGTATGATGGACTATGTTACCCAAAAGTGTCAGGAGGCAGTAAACAGGTTCATCCCGGCCCAAAAGGAAAAATCCGAGAAGCAACAGAAGAATCCATGGTATAATAGGGCATGTATCGAAGCGAAGAAACTGAACAAAAAGGCGTGGAGGAACTTCCGGAATAACAGAACACCAGAAAGCAGAGAGAGATACCAGAGAACCAGGAATGAGTACGTCAGGGTGAGAAGAGAAGCAGAGAAAAATTTGAAAATGATATAGCAAACAAAGCCAAGACTGAACCAAAGCTACTCCACAGTCACATCAGAAGGAAAACAACAGTGAAAGAACAGGTATTGAAACTTAGAACAGGCGAGGACAGGTATACAGAGAATGACAGAGAGGTGTGTGAGGAACTCAACAAGAGGTTCCAGGAGGTCTTCACAATAGAACAGGGTGAGGTCACTGTGCTAGGAGAAAGGGAAGGTAAACCAGGCGGCCTTGGAGGAGTTCGAAATTACGAGAGAGGAGGTCAAGAGACACCTGCTGGATCTGGATGTTAGAAAGGCTGTTGGTCCAGATGGGATCTCACCATGGGTACTGAAAGAGTGTGCAGAGGCACTTTGCTTGCCACTCTCCATAGTGTATAGTAAGTCACTAGAGACGGGAGACCTTACCAGAAATATGGAAAGACGGCGAATGTGGTCCCAATATACAAAAAGGGCGACAGACAAGAGGCACTGAACTACAGGCCAGTGTCCTTGACTTGTATACCATGCAAGGTGATGGAGAAGATCGTGAGAAAAAACCTGGTAACACATCTGGAGAGAAGGGACTTCGTGACAAATCGCCAACATGGATTCAGGGAGGGTAAATCTTGCCTTACAGGCTTGATAGAATTCTACGATCAGGTGACACGGATCAAGCAAGAAAGAGAGGGCTGGGCGGACTGCATTTTCTTGGATTGTCGGAAAGCCTTTGACACAGTACCGCATAAGAGGCTGGTACATAAGCTGGAGAGACAGGCAGGTGTAGCTGGTAAGGTGCTCCAGTGGATAAGGGAGTATCTAAGCAATAGGAAGCAGAGAGTTACGGTGAGGGGTGAGACCTCCGATTGGCGTGAAGTCACCAGTGGAGTCCCACAGGGCTCTGTACTCGGTCCTATCTTGTTTCTGATATATGTAAATGATCTCCCGGAGGGTATCGATTCATTTCTCTCAATGTTTGCGGACGATGCTAATATTATGAGAAGGATTAAAACAGAAGAGGACTGTTCTGAGGCTTCAAGAAGACCTAGACAAGCTGAAGGAATGGTCGAACAAATGGTTGTTAGAGTTTAACCCAACCAAATGTAATGTAATGAAGATAGGTGTAGGGAGCAGGAGGCCAGATACAAGGTATCAATCTGGAGAGGAAATTCTTCAGGAGTCAGAGAAGGAAAAAGGACTTGGGGTTGATATCACGCCAGACCTGTCTCCTGCAGCACATATCAAGCGGATAACATCAGCGGCATATATGCCAGGCTGGCCAACATACGAACGGCATTCAGAAACTTGTGTAAAGAATCATTCAGAACTTTGTATACCACATATGTCAGGCCAATCCTGGAGTATGCAGCCCCAGCATGGAGTCCATATCTAGTCAAGGATAAGACTAAACTGGAAAAGGTTTCAAAGGTTTGCCACCAGACTAGTACCCGAGCTGAGAGGTATGAGCTACGAGGAGAGACTACGGGAATTAAACCTCACTTCGCTGGAAGACAGAAGAGTTAGGGGGGACATGATCACCACATTCAAGATTCTGAAGGGGATTGATAGGGTAGATAAAGACAGTCTATTTAACACAAGGGGAACACGCACAAGGGGACACAGGTGGAAACTGAGTGCCCAAATGAGCCACAGAGATATTAGAAAGAACTTTTTTAGTGTCAGAGTGGTTGACAAATGGAATGCATTAGGGGGTGATTGTGGTGGAGGCTGACTCCATACACAGTTTCAAGTGTAGATATGACAGAGCCCGATAGGCTCAGGAATCTGTACACCTGTTGATTGACGGTTGAGAGGCGGGACCAAAGAGCCAGAGCTCAACCCCCGCGAAAGCACAACTAGGTGAGTACACACACACACACACACACACACACACACACTTTGGTAGATAAAGGCAGTCTATTTAACACAAGGGGAACACGTACAAGGGGACATAGGTGGAAACTGAGTGCCCAAATGAGCCACAGAGATATTAGAAAGAACTTTTTTAGTGTCAGAGTGGTGGACAAATGGAATGCATTAGGAAGAGATGTGGTGGAGGCTGACTCCATACACAGTTTCAAGTGTAGATATGATAGAGCCCAATAGGCTCAGGAATCTGTACACCTGTTGATTGACGGTTGAGAGGCGGGACCAAAGAGCCAGAGCTCAACCCCCGCAAACACAACTAGGTGAGTACAACTAGGTGAGTACACACACACACACACACACACACACACACACACACACCACACACATGGAATAGTGAGAGTAGTTAACAAGTGGAATGCATTAAAAAGTGATGTGGTGAAGGCTGACTCCATACACAGTTTCAAATGTAGATATGATAGAGCTCAGTAGGCTCAGGAATCTGTACACCAGTAGATTGACGGTTGAGAGGCGGAACCAAAGAGCCGAAGCTAAACTGCTGTAAGCCCAACCAGGGGAGTACAACTTGATGAGTATACACACAATTTTCAGAGGAATTGACAGAGTGGACAAAGACAAACAATTTAGCACGGGTGGAACATGAACAAGGGGACACATATGAAAACTTAGTACCCAAATGAGCCACAGAGACATTAGATTTTTTTTTAGTGTCAGGGTAGTTAAAAGATGGAATGCATTAGGGGGCAGCAACCCGCCTTCTTAAAATTTACGTCGCTTTTCGCTCGTATGAGCACTAAAAATCGCCGTAATTCAAAACGAAATCGGCTCACGAATGAAACGTACTGTCCCGTTTTTTATATTGGGTCCTCTGGCTTAGGCAGTTAGTTTAGGAGCGAAAACTTTCAATTAACGGTTTTCATGACGTTTTGAAACTTTAAGAGAACTTCCTGCTAACCCAACATACCAAAGGACCCTTAACTTGCTGTTTTTGAAAAAAAAATCCAAAATTAATTGGAAATAAATTTTCATTTTGAATTACGTTGATATGTGAAAAGCGAAAAGCGACGTAATTTGTAAGATGACAGACAGTGATGTGGTGGAGGCGATTCCATACACAGATTCAAATGTAAATTTGATAGAGCCCAATAGGCTAAGGAATCTGTACACCAGTTGATTGACAGTAGAGGCAGGAACAAATAGCCAAAGCTCAACCCCTTAAGCACAACTAGGTGAGTACACACAACACACACACACACACACACCACACACACACACACACACACACACACACACACACACACACACACACACACACACGCGTGCGGGAGACGGTAGGAGACACACGCGATTAGTGAGGTCCGCGGAAATTCGTCAATTTCTCGGGACATTGAAGGAGCATAGAGGCTAGATCATAGTATTTGGCCTCTCGCAGTGTGTAGCTTGCAGGGGCACATAGCATAGTCATATCGCTAGCGATAGTGCGAAGATTTGGCGAAGAAACCGAAAGTGGAGCTAGGGCATCACCGGTGCATGTAAGTGTGTGACCTGACCGGGTGGGACGACCCACCGTGGAACTACCTGATTGTGCTGTGAGTGGTGACTGTGATCAGTGGTACAGTGAATTAGTGGAACTGTCACATAACGATACAGTGACTGACTCCAGAGCTCTGGGTAGACAGAGAAGAACCGACCTCATCAATCACCTAGTGGGAGACAACGACGGATAACCATCGTCATCATACATCGCCCTGCCCTTACTCATCTGGTTGTGTGAACGGGAGGCAGACTGGTATGTACCCCCCCTCTCTGGTCAATTAATCAGGTGTACAGATTGAGGTAAAAGATTATCAAATTCTCGTTCAGGATATCATATATATTTAAAAATCTCAGAGTGGCTCATTTAGGCAGAGGTAACGCATAAGGGATATCTTGACACATACAAGCACGCCCGCCCACGTACGTATCCACGCACACAAGTGTGCACACGCTAAAACAGACACACACACATGTGCACACACAACACACACACAATTGTTCAGTCAGGGGAAAAGGCATTAACACCTGGGATAGGACCTTACTATCCCCCCCCTCTTGACCCCACCATCTGACCTGACCTGACTTAGTCCGCCATCTCCGCCCCCCCCCACCCCCAGTCCCCCGCATCGCCCATACACACACTCTTCCCCTCCCCACTCTCCCTCTCTTCCCACTCCCTCTCTCCCACTCCCCTATCTCTCTCCTGCTCTCCCTCTCCTGCTCTCTCTCTCCTGCTCTCTCTCTCTCTCTCTCTCTCCTCTCTCTCTCTCGTCTCTCTCTCTCTCTCGCTCTCTCTTCTCTCCTCGCTCTCTCTCTCTCTCTCTCTCTCTCTCTTTTCCTCCCTCCCTCCCCCTCTCCCTCCCTCTTTCCTTCCCCCTCCCTCCCCCTCTTCCTCCTCTCTTTCCTTCCCCCTCCCTCTCTGCTCACACACACACACACACCCTCCCCCCATCTCTCCCTCACCCGCTCTCTCCCTCACCCGCTCTCTCCCTCACCCGCTCTCTCCCTCACCACTCTCTCCCTCTCCTCTCTCTCCCTCCAGCCTCTCTCTCCATCTCCTACCCCCCCCTCCCCTTCTACTTTCTTCTCACTTCAGTGGAAGGGTCGGATCCCCCCCACCCACCCATTTATCTCTCCCTTTGTCACTCCCTTTCCCTCTCTCTCTTTCTCTCTCTCTTCCTCTCTCTCTCATCTCTCCCTCCCCCATCCCAACAGGGTCAACATGCAGCCAGAGGTCCCAGGGGAACAGGAAAGAGCCAAGGTGACGAGATGAAGGAAATGTTCGCCCAGTTTCTGGAGGACATCAAGAGGAGATGCAAGAAATGATGCAGGAAATGAAGAACGAAAAAGGCAACTGAAAAGAGAGCTGACAGCAGCAAAGGAGGAGATTAGAGCCCTCAAAGAGAATGGTATCGAGGCTGAGAATCAGAAAACCACCCAGGGGAGAAGGTGGTAATAGTTTTCTGGATGAGAATGCCACAATAAAAGCAACATTTGCGGAAATACTAAAAAAAAATAACTCTGAAGTAATGACTGCAGTGATGGAGGTGGCCATGAAAGCAGCCACCTCGCAGGAGGCGGCACGCTCCACTAGCCAACTACTGGAAAGGAACAGATCAGTGGTTGCTGTGGGTATTAAGGAGCAGGAAGGATCTAATAGGACAGAGTGGAATGACAAGGACAAAGCAGCAGTGAATGAAGTACTAAAGGCACTAGACATGGAAGGGGCTGAGCATAGCATTGAGAAGGTTTTCAGGCTAGGCCGGTACAATCAAAGACCGAGACCGAATGATAAAGATAGTGTTTGCAACGAGAACACAAAGAGAAGATCCTATCAAGGAAGAGCTCCCTGAAAAACGTGGGAAAATTAAAAAAATGTATTCCTCCAGAGAGACATGACAAGGGAGGAGAGAGCCGTGGCGGCAGAAGCAAGGAAGAGGCGCAGGGCGAGAGGGGAAAAACCAGGAAGTCACAGCTCCCAACACGACACCCCCAGAGGCGAGGGGGGAACCCACAACCAGCTACCCAGTAACACCAGAAGGGAGGACAACCCCGCCTCCCTCCTCTGCATAGAAAACCCCCCTACCCCAAACCCTCCCTGCCCCCCACTCAAATGTTCAGCCAAATCTCCCTCCCCCCACACCCAATCCCCACCCTTCTACCCCTCCCCTCCTCCCGAGTCCTCCCTCCCCCCCTTTCCTTCCCGTCCTCCCTCCCCTTTCACCCCATACCCTCCCTGCCCTCCCCCTTCACTGGATCCCCCGCCCTCATCCCAGTATCCTCTGAGACCCTGTTATCCAACCTCACAGGTCCTCACAACCATGGAACAGCCTCCCCACCAGCCGAACACTCACCAAGGAGGCGATTGAGAAGGGACAGAAAGAAAGTGAGCCTCAAAGTGATGTACACTAACATAGATGGAATTACAAATAAAGCAAATGAGCTTGGAGAACTGGTACTCGAGGAAAACCCAGACATAATAGCCCTCACAGAAACAAAGATCACGAAAACGATAACAAATGCAGTGTTCCCACAGGACTATTATGTTATGAGGAAGGAGAGAGAAGGAAGAGGTGGGGGTGGTTGTAGCTCTGCTGGGTAAGAAAAGGCTGGGATTTTGAGGAGATGGATATTCAGGGCTGTGAAGGTTTCAGTGACTACATAGCAGGTACTGTAACAAATGGAGGGAAGAAAATTATAGTCGCAGTCATATATAATCCCCACCAAATGACAAGAAGACCTAGACAGGAATATGATAGAAACAACATGGCCACCCATTAACATAATAGAAAGAGCAGCTTCTGTTGCTAGCAGGAACGGATATGGATTACTAATTATGGGAGACTTCAACCATGGGAAGATAGATTGGAAGAACAGAGACCGCATGGAGGACCAGAAACATGGAGAGCTAAGCTGCTGGACGTGGCAACAAGAAACTTTCTAAGCCAGCCACACCAAAGAACCAACAAGAATGAGAGGAGAAGATGAACCAGCAATGCTTGATTTAATATTTACCCTAAATGAATGGGATATAAGGGAAGTTAAGATGGAAGCGCCCTTGGGAATGAGTGACCACAGTGTATTGAACTTTGAGTACTTGGTAGAGCTAGGACTTATCTCCCCCAAAAAAGAACTAGGAATCAAAAGGCTGGCATACCGAAAGGGGAATTATGAACAGATGAGAAGTTTCCTAAGTGAAATACCTTGGGACACAAACCTCAGAGACAAGTCTGTACAGGGTATGATGGACTATGTTACCCAAAAGTGTCAGGAGGCAGTAAACAGGTTCATCCCGGCCCAAAAGAAAAATAAGAGAAGCAACAGAAGAATCCATGGTATAATAGGGCATGTATCGAAGCGAAGAAACTGAACAAAAAGGCGTGGAGGAACTTCCGGAATAACAGAAACACCAGAAAGCAGAGAGAGATACCCAGAGAACCAGGAATGAGTACGTCAGGGTGAGAAGAGAAGCAGAGAAAAATTTTGAAAATGATATAGGCAAACAAAGCCAAGACTGAACCAAAGCTACTCCCACAGTCACATTCAGAAGGAAAACAACAGTGAAAGAACAGGTATTGAAACTTAGAACAGTCGAGGACAGGTATACAGAGAATGACAGAGAGGTGTGTGAGGAACTCAACAAGAGGTTCCAGGAGGTCTTTCACAATAGAACAGGGTGAGGTCACGGTGCTAGGAGAAAGGAAGGTAAACCAGGCGGCCTTGGAGGAGTTCGAAATTACGAGAGAGGAGGTCAAGAGACACCTGCTGGATCTGGATGTTAGAAAGGCTGTTGGTCCAGATGGGATCTCACCATGGGTACTGAAAGAGTGTGCAGAGGCACTTTGCTTGCCACTCTCCATAGTGTATAGTAAGTCACTAGAGACGGGAGACCTACCAGAAATATGGAAGACGGCGAATGTGGTCCCAATATACAAAAAGGGCGACAGACAAGAGGCACTGAACTACAGGCCAGTGTCCTTGACTTGTATACCATGCAAGGTGATGGAGAAGATCGTGAGAAAAAACCTGGTAACACATCTGGAGAGAAGGGACTTCGTGACAAATCGCCAACATGGATTCAGGGAGGGTAAATCTTTGCCTTACAGGCTTGATAGAATTCTACGATCAGGTGACACGGATCATGCAAGAAAGGAGAGGGCTGGGCGGACTGCAATTTTCTTGGATTGTCGGAAAGCCCTTTGACACAGTACCGCATAAGAGGCTGGTACATAAGCTGGAGAGACAGGCAGGTGTAGCTGGTAAGGTGCTCCAGTGGATAAGGGAGTATCTAAGCAATAGGAAGCAGAGAGTTACGGTGAGGGGTGAGACCTCCTATTGGCGTGAAGTCACCAGTGGAGTCCCACAGGGCTCTGTACTCGGTCCTATCTTGTTTCTGATATATGTAAATGATCTCCCGGAGGGTATCGATTCATTTCTCTCAATGTTTGCGGACGATGCTAAAATTATGAGAAGGATTTAAAACAGAAGAGGACTGTCTGAGGCTTCAAGAAGACCTAGACAAGCTGAAGGAATGGTCGAACAAATGGTGTTAGAGTTTAACCCAACCAAATGTAATGTAATGAAGATAGGTGTAGGGAGCAGGAGGCCAGATACAAGGTATCATCTGGGAGAGGAAATTCTTCAGGAGTCAGAGAAGGAAAAAGACTTGGGGGTTGATATCACGCCAGACCTGTCTCCTGCAGCACATATCAAGCGGATAACATCAGCGGCATATGCCAGGCTGGCCAACATACGAACGGCATTCAGAAACTTGTGTAAAGAATCATTCAGAACTTTGTATACCACATATGTCAGGCCAATCCTGGAGTATGCAGCCCCAGCATGGAGTCCATATCTAGTCAAGGATAAGACTAAACTGGAAAAGGTTCAAAGGTTTGCCACCAGACTAGTACCCGAGCTGAGAGGTATGAGCTACGAGGAGAGACTACGGGAATTAAACCTCACTTCGCTGGAAGACAGAAGAGTTAGGGGGGACATGATCACCACATTCAAGATTCTGAAGGGGATTGATAGGGTAGATAAAGACAGTCTATTTAACACAAGGGGAACACGCACAAGGGGACACAGGTGGAAACTGAGTGCCCAAATGAGCCACAGAGATATTAGAAAGAACTTTTTTAGTGTCAGAGTGGTTGACAAATGGAATGCATTAGGGGGTGATGTGGTGGAGGCTGACTCCATACACAGTTTCAAGTGTAGATATGACAGAGCCCGATAGGCTCAGGAATCTGTACACCTGTTGATTGACGGTTGAGAGGCGGGACCAAAGAGCCAGAGCTCAACCCCCGCGAACACAACTAGGTGAGTACACACACACACACACACACACACACTTTGGTAGATAAAGGCAGTCTATTTAACACAAGGGGAACACGTACAAGGGGACATAGGTGGAAACTGAGTGCCCAAATGAGCCACAGAGATATTAGAAAGAACTTTTTTAGTGTCAGAGTGGTGGACAAATGGAATGCATTAGGAAGAGATGTGGTGGAGGCTGACTCCATACACAGTTTCAAGTGTAGATATGATAGAGCCCAATAGGCTCAGGAATCTGTACACCTGTTGATTGACGGTTGAGAGGCGGGACCAAAGAGCCAGAGCTCAACCCCCACAAACACAACTAGGTGAGTACAACTAGGTGAGTACACACACACACACACACACACACACACACACACACACACACACACACACACACACACACACACACACACACACATGGAATAGTGAGAGTAGTTAACAAGTGGAATGCATTAAAAAGTGATGTGGTGAAGGCTGACTCCATACACAGTTTCAAATGTAGATATGATAGAGCTCAGTAGGCTCAGGAATCTGTACACCAGTAGATTGACGGTTGAGAGGCGGAACCAAAGAGCCGAAGCTAAACTGCTGTAAGCCCAACCAGGGGAGTACAACTTGATGAGTATACACACAATTTTCAGAGGAATTGACAGAGTGGACAAAGACAAACAATTTAGCACGGGTGGAACATGAACAAGGGGACACATATGAAAACTTAGTACCCAAATGAGCCACAGAGACATTAGATTTTTTTTTTAGTGTCAGGGTAGTTAAAAGATGGAATGCATTAGGGGGCAGCAACCCGCCTTCTTAAAATTTACGTCGCTTTTCGCTCATATGAGCACTAAAAATCGCCGTAATTCAAAACGAAATCGGCTCACGAATGAAACGTACTGTCCCGTTTTTTATATTGGGTCCTCTGGCTTAGGCAGTTAGTTTAGGAGCGAAAACTTTCAATTAACGGTTTTCATGACGTTTTGAAACTTTAAGAGAACTTCCTGCTAACCCAACATACCAAAGGACCCTTAACTTGCTGTTTTTGAAAAAAAAATCCAAAATTTAATTGGAAAATAAATTTTCATTTTGAATTACGTTGATATGTGAAAAGCGAAAAGCGACGTAATTTGTAAGATGACAGACAGTGATGTGGTGGAGGCAGATTCCATACACAGATTCAAATGTAAATTTGATAGAGCCCAATAGGCTAAGGAATCTGTACACCAGTTGATTGACAGTAAGAGGCAGGAACAAATAGCCAAAGCTCAACCCCCTTAAGCACAACTAGGTGAGTACACACACACACACACATACACACACACACACACACACACACACACACACACACACACACACACACACACACACACACACACACACACACACACACACACACACACACGCGCGCGGAGAGACGGTAGGAGACACACGCGATTAGTGAGGTCCGCGGAAATTCGTCAATTTCTCGGGACATTGAAGGAGTATAGAGGCTAGATCATAGTATTTGGCCTCTCGCAGTGTGTAGCTTGCAGGGTGCAACATAGCATAGTCATATCGCTAGCGATAGTGCGAAGATTTGGCGAAGAAACCGAAAGTGGAGCTAGGGCATCACCGGTGCATGTAAGTGTGTGACCTGACCGGGTGGGACGACCCCCGTGGAACTACCTGATTGTGCTGTGAGTGGTGACTGTGATCAGTGGTACAGTGAATTAGTGAACTGTCACATAACGATACAGTGACTGACTCCAGAGCTCTGTGTAGACAGAGAAGAACCGACCTCATCAATCACCTAGTGGGAGACAACGACGGATAACCATCGTCATCATACATCGCCCTGCCCTTACTCATCTGGTTGTGTGAACGGGAGGCAGACTGGTATGTACCCCCTCTCTGGTCAATTAATCAGGTGTACAGATTGAGGTAAAAGATTATCAAATTCTCGTTCAGGATATCATATATATTTAAAAATCTCAGAGTGGCTCATTTAGGCAGAGGTAACGCATAAGGGATATCTTGACACATACAAGCACGCCCGCCCACGTACGTATCCACGCACACAAGTGTGCACACGCTAAAACAGACACACACACATGCACACACACACACACACAATTGTTCAGTCAGGGGAAAAGGCATTAACACCTGGGATAGGACCTTACTATCCCCCCCCCTCTTGACCCCACCATCTGACCTGACCTGACTTAGTCGCCATCTCCGCCCCCCCCACCCCCAGTCCCCCGCATCGCCCATACACACACTCTTCCCCTCCCACTCTCCCTCTCTCCCACTCCCTCTCTCCCACTCCCACTATCTCTCTCCTGCTCTCCCTCTCCTGCTCTCTCTCTCCTGCTCTCTCTCTCTCTCTCTCTCTCCTCTCTCTCTCTCCTCTCATCTCTCTCTCTCATCTCTCTCTCTCTCTCTCTCTCTCTCGTCTCTCTCTCTCTCTTTTCCTCCCTCCCTCCCCCTCTCCCTCCCTCTGTCCTTCCCCCTCCCTCCCCCTCTTCCTCCCTCTCTTTCCTTCCCCCTCCCTCTCTGCTCACACACACCACACACACACCTCCCCCCATCTCTCCCTCACCCGCTCTCTCCCTCACCCGCTCTCTCCCTCACCCGCTCTCTCCCTCACCCCACTCTCTCCCTCTCCTCTCTCTCCCTCCCGCCTCTCTCTCCATCTCCTACCCCCCCTCCCTTCTACTTTCTTCTCACTTCAGTGGAAGGGTCGGATCCCCCCCACCCACCATTTATCTCTCCCTTGTCACTCCCTTCTCTCTCTCTCTTTCTCTCTCTCTTCCTCTCTCTCTCTCTCTCCCTCCCCCATCCCAACCGGGTCAAACATGGCAGCCAGAGGTCCCAGGGGAACAGGAAAGAGCCAAGGTGACGAGATGAAGGAAATGTCGCCCAGTTTCTGGAGGACATCAAGAGTGAGATGCAAGAAATGATGCAGGAAATGAAGAACGAAAAAGGCAACCTGAAAAGAGAGCTGACAGCAGCAAAGGAGGAGATTAGAGCCCTCAAAGAGAATGGTATCAAGGCTGAGAATCAGAAAACCACCAGGGAGAAGGTGGTAATAGTTTTCTGGATGAGAATGCCACAATAAAACAGCAACATTTGTGGAAATACTAAAAAAAAATAACTCTGAAGTAATGACTGCAGTGATGGAGGTGGCCATGAAAGCAGCCACCTCGCAGGAGGCGGCACGCTCCACTAGCCAACTACTGGAAAGGAACAGATCAGTGGTTGCTGTGGGTATTAAGGAGCAGGAAGGATCCTAATAGGACAGAGTGGATGACAAGGACAAAGCAGCAGTGAATGAAGTACTAAAGGCACTAGACATGGAAGGGGCTGAGCATAGCATTGAGAAGGTTTTCAGGCTAGGCCGGTACATCAAAGACCGAGACCGAATGATAAAGATAGTGTTTGCAAACGAGAACACAAAAGAGAAGATCCTATCAAGGAAGAGCTCCCTGAAAAACGTGGAAAATTAAAAAATGTATTCCTCCAGAGAGACATGACAAGGGAGGAGAGAGCCGTGGCGGCAGAAGCAGGAAGAGGCGCAGGGCGAGAGGGGAAAACCAGGAAGTCACAGCTCCCAGCACGACACCCCAGAGGCGAGGGGGGAACCCACAACCAGCTACCAGTAACACCAGAAGGGAGGACAACCCCGCCTCCCTCCTCTGCATAGAAAACCCCCCTACCCCAAACCCTCCCTGCCTCCACTCAAATGTTCAGCCAAATCTCCTCCCCCCACACCCAATCCCCACCCTTCTACCCCTCCCTCATCCCGAGTTCTCCCTCCCCCCCTTTCCTTCCCGTCCTCCCTACCCCTTTCACCCCATACCCTCCCTGCCCCTCCCCCTTCACTGGATCCCCCGCCCCTCATCCCAGTATCCTCTGAGACCCTGTTATCCACCTCACAGGTCCTCACAACCATGGAACAGCCTCCCCCACCAGCCGAACACTCACCAAGGAGGCGATTTGAGAAGGGGACAGAAGAAAGTGAGCCTCAAAGTGATGTACACTAACATAGATGGAATTACAAATAAAGCAAATGAGCTTGGAGAACTGGTACTCGAGGAAAACCAGACATAATAGCCCTCACAGAAACAAAGATCACGAAAACGATAACAAATGCAGTGTTCCCACAGGACTATTATGTTATGAGGAAGGAGAGCGAAGGAAGAGGTGGGGGTGGTGTAGCTCTGCTGGTAAGAAAAGGCTGGGATTTTGAGGAGATGGATATTCAGGGCTGTGAAGGTTTCAGTGACTACATAGCAGGTACTGTAACAAATGGAGGGAAGAAAATTATAGTCGCAGTCATATATAATCCACCACCAAATGACAGAAGACCTAGACAGGAATATGATAGAAACAACATGGCCACCATTAACATAATAGAAAGAGCAGCTTCTGTTGCTAGCAGGAACGGATATGGATTACTAATTATGGAGACTTCAACCATGGGAAGATAGATTGGAAGAACAGAGACCCGCATGGAGGACCAGAAACATGGAGAGCTAAGCTGCTGGACGTGGCAACAAGAAACTTTCTAAGCCAGCACACCAAAGAACCAACAAGAATGAGAGGAGAAGATGAACCAGCAATGCTTGATTTGATATTTACCCTAAATGAATGGGATATAAGGGAAGTTAAGATGGAAGCGCCCTTGGGAATGAGTGACCACAGTGTATTGAACGTTGAGTACTTGGTAGAGCTAGGACTTATCTCCCCCAAAAAGAACTAGGAATCAAAAGGCTGGCATACCGAAAGGGGAATTATGAACAGATGAGAAGTTTCCTAAGTGAAATACCTTGGGACACAAACCTCAGAGACAAGTCTGTACAGGTATGATGGACTATGTTACCCAAAAGTGTCAGGAGGCAGTAAACAGGTTCATCCCGGCCCAAAAAGAAAAATAAGAGAAGCAACAGAAGAATCCATGGTATAATAGGGCATGTATCGAAGCGAAGAAACTGAACAAAAGGCGTGGAGGAACTTCCGGAATAACAGAACACCAGAAAGCAGAGAGAGATACCAGAGAACCAGGAATGAGTACGTCAGGGTGAGAAGAGAAGCAGAGAAAAATTTTGAAAATGATATAGCAAACAAAGCCAAGACTGAACCAAAGCTACTCCACAGTCACATCAGAAGGAAAACAACAGTGAAAGAACAGGTATTGAAACTTAGAACAGGCGAGGACAGGTATACAGAGAATGACAGAGAGGTGTGTGAGGAACTCAACAAGAGGTTCCAGGAGGTCTTCACAATAGAACAGGGTGAGGTCACTGTGCTAGGAGAAAGGTAAACCAGGCGGCCTTGGAGGAGTTCGAAATTACGAGAGAGGAGGTCAAGAGACACCTGCTGGATCTGGATGTTAGAAAGGCTGTTGGTCCAGATGGGATCTCACCATGGGTACTGAAAGAGTGTGCAGAGGCACTTTGCTTGCCACTCTCCATAGTGTATAGTAAGTCACTAGAGACGGGAGACCTACCAGAAATATGGAAGACGGCGAATGTGGTCCCAATATACAAAAAGGGCGACAGACAAGAGGCACTGAACTACAGGCCAGTGTCCTTGACTTGTATACCATGCAAGGTGATGGAGAAGATCGTGAGAAAAAACCTGGTAACACATCTGGAGAGAAGGGACTTCGTGACAAATCGCCAACATGGATTCAGGGAGGGTAAATCTTGCCTTACAGGCTTGATAGAATTCTACGATCAGGTGACACAGAAGCAAGAAAGAGAGGGCTGGGCGGACTGCATTTTCTTGGATTGTCGGAAAGCCTTTGACACAGTACCGCATAAGAGGCTGGTACATAAGCTGGAGAGACAGGCAGGTGTAGCTGGTAAGGTGCTCCAGTGGATAAGGGAGTATCTAAGCAATAGGAAGCAGAGAGTTACGGTGAGGGGTGAGACCTCCGATTGGCGTGAAGTCACCAGTGGAGTCCCACAGGGCTCTGTACTCGGTCCTATCTTGTTTCTGATATATGTAAATGATCTCCCGGAGGGTATCGATTCATTTCTCTCAATGTTTGCGGACGATGCTAAAATTATGAGAAGGATTAAAACAGAAGAGGACTGTTTGAGGCTTCAAGAAGACCTAGACAAGCTGAAGGAATGGTCGAACAAATGGTTGTTAGAGTTTAACCCAACCAAATGTAATGTAATGAAGATAGGTGTAGGGAGCAGGAGGCCAGATACAAGGTATCATCTGGGAGAGGAAATTCTTCAGGAGTCAGAGAAGGAAAAAGACTTGGGGGTTGATATCACGCCAGACCTGTCTCCTGCAGCACATATCAAGCGGATAACATCAGCGGCATATGCCAGGCTGGCCAACATACGAACGGCATTCAGAAACTTGTGTAAAGAATCATTCAGAACTTTGTATACCACATATGTCAGGCCAATCCTGGAGTATGCAGCCCCAGCATGGAGTCCATATCTAGTCAAGGATAAGACTAAACTGGAAAAGGTTCAAAGGTTTGCCACCAGACTAGTACCCGAGCTGAGAGGTATGAGCTACGAGGAGAGACTACGGGAATTAAACCTCACTTCGCTGGAAGACAGAAGAGTTAGGGGGGACATGATCACCACATTCAAGATTCTGAAGGGGATTGATAGGGTAGATAAAGACAGTCTATTTAACACAAGGGGAACACGCACAAGGGGACACAGGTGGAAACTGAGTGCCCAAATGAGCCACAGAGATATTAGAAAGAACTTTTTTAGTGTCAGAGTGGTTGACAAATGGAATGCATTAGGGGGTGATGTGGTGGAGGCTGACTCCATACACAGTTTCAAGTGTAGATATGACAGAGCCCGATAGGCTCAGGAATCTGTACACCTGTTGATTGACGGTTGAGAGGCGGGACCAAAGAGCCAGAGCTCAACCCCCGCGAACACAACTAGGTGAGTACACACACACACACACACACACACACACACACACACACACACACTTTGGTAGATAAAGGCAGTCTATTTAACACAAGGGGAACACGTACAAGGGGACATAGGTGGAAACTGAGTGCCCAAATGAGCCACAGAGATATTAGAAAGAACTTTTTTAGTGTCAGAGTGGTGGACAAATGGAATGCATTAGGAAGAGATGTGGTGGAGGCTGACTCCATACACAGTTTCAAGTGTAGATATGATAGAGCCCAATAGGCTCAGGAATCTGTACACCTGTTGATTGACGGTTGAGAGGCGGGACCAAAGAGCCAGAGCTCAACCCCCGCAAACACAACTAGGTGAGTACAACTAGGTGAGTACACACACACACACACACACACACACACACACACACACACACACACACACACACACACACACACATGGAATAGTGAGAGTAGTTAACAAGTGGAATGCATTAAAAAGTGATGTGGTGAAGGCTGACTCCATACACAGTTTCAAATGTAGATATGATAGAGCTCAGTAGGCTCAGGAATCTGTACACCAGTAGATTGACGGTTGAGAGGCGGAACCAAAGAGCCGAAGCTAAACTGCTGTAAGCCCAACCAGGGGAGTACAACTTGATGAGTATACACACAATTTTCAGAGGAATTGACAGAGTGGACAAAGACAAACAATTTAGCACGGGTGGAACATGAACAAGGGGACACATATGAAAACTTAGTACCCAAATGAGCCACAGAGACATTAGATTTTTTTTTTAGTGTCAGGGTAGTTAAAAGATGGAATGCATTAGGGGGCAGCAACCCGCCTTCTTAAAATTTACGTCGCTTTTCGCTCGTATGAGCACTAAAAATCGCCGTAATTCAAAACGAAATCGGCTCACGAATGAAACGTACTGTCCCGTTTTTTATATTGGGTCCTCTGGCTTAGGCAGTTAGTTTAGGAGCGAAAACTTTCAATTAACGGTTTTCATGACGTTTTGAAACTTTAAGAGAACTTCCTGCTAACCCAACATACCAAAGGACCCTTAACTTGCTGTTTTTGAAAAAAAAATCCAAAATTTAATTGGAAAATAAATTTTCATTTTGAATTACGTTGATATGTGAAAAGCGAAAAGCGACGTAATTTGTAAGATGACAGACAGTGATGTGGTGGAGGCAGATTCCATACACAGATTCAAATGTAAATTTGATAGAGCCCAATAGGCTAAGGAATCTGTACACCAGTTGATTGACAGTAAGAGGCAGGAACAAATAGCCAAAGCTCAACCCCCTTAAGCACAACTAGGTGAGTACACACACACACACACACATACACACACACACACACACACACACACACACACACACACACACACACCACACACACACACACACACACACGCGCGCGGAGACGGTAGGAGACACACGCGATTATGAGGTCCGCGGAAATTCGTCAATTTCTCGGTACATTGAAGGAGTATAGAGGCTAGATCATAGTATTTGGCCTCTCGCAGTGTGTAGCTTGCAGGGTGCAACATAGCATAGTCATATCGCTAGCGATAGTGCGAAGATTTGGCGAAGAAACCGAAAGTGGAGCTAGGGCATCACCGGTGCATGTAAGTGTGTGACCTGACCGGGTGGGACGACCCACCGTGGAACTACCTGATTGTGCTGTGAGTGGTGACTGTGATCAGTGGTACAGTGAATTAGTGAACTGTCACATAACGATACAGTGACTGACTCCAGAGCTCTGTGTAGACAGAGAAGAACCGACCTCATCAATCACCTAGTGGGAGACAACGACGGATAACCATCGTCATCATACATCGCCCTGCCCTTACTCATCTGGTTGTGTGAACGGGAGGCAGACTGGTATGTACCCCCTCTCTGGTCAATTAATCAGGTGTACAGATTGAGGTAAAAGATTATCAAATTCTCGTTCAGGATATCATATATATTTAAAAATCTCAGAGTGGCTCATTTAGGCAGAGGTAACGCATAAGGGATATCTTGACACATACAAGCACGCCCGCCCACGTACGTATCCACGCACACAAGTGTGCACACGCTAAAACAGACACACACACATGTGCACACACACACACACACAATTGTTCAGTCAGGGGAAAAGGCATTAACACCTGGGATAGGACCTTACTATCCCCCCCCCTCTTGACCCCACCATCTGACCTGACCTGACTTAGTCGCCATCTCCGCCCCCCCCACCCCAGTCCCCCGCATCGCCCATACACACACTCTTCCCCTCCCCACTCTCCCTCTCTCCCACTCCCTCTCTCCCACTCCCACTATCTCTCTCCTGCTCTCCCTCTCCTGCTCTCTCTCTCCTGCTCTCTCTCTCTCTCTCCTCTCTCTCTCTCTCTCTCTCTCTCTCTCTCTCTCTCTCCTCTTCTCTCTCTCTCTCTCTTTTCCTCCCTCCCTCCCCCTCTCCCTCCCTCTTCCTTCCCCCTCCCTCCCCCTCTTCCTCCCTCTCTTTCCTTCCCCCTCCCTCTCTGCTCACACACACACACACACCTCCCCCCATCTCTCCCTCACCCGCTCTCTCCCTCACCCGCTCTCTCCCTCACCCACTCTCTCCCTCTCCTCTCTCTCTCCTCTCGCCTCTCTCTCCATCTCCTACCCCCCCTCCCCTTCTACTTTCTTCTCACTTCAGTGGAAGGGTCGGATCCCCCCCACCCACCCATTTATCTCTCCCTTTGTCACTCCCTTTCTCTCTCTCTCTTTCTCTCTCTCTTCCTCTCTCTCTCTCTCTCCCTCCCCCATCCCAACAGGGTCAAACATGGCAGCCAGAGGTCCCAGGGGAACAGGAAAGAGCCAAGGTGACGAGATGAAGGAAATGTTCGCCCAGTTTCTGGAGGACATCAAGAGTGAGATGCAAGAAATGATGCAGGAAATGAAGAACGAAAAAGGCAACCTGAAAAGAGAGCTGACAGCAGCAAAGGAGGAGATTAGAGCCCTCAAAGAGAATGGTATCGAGGCTGAGAATCAGAAAACCACCCAGGGAGAAGGTGGTAATAGTTTTCTGGATGAGAATGCCACAATAAAAGCAACATTTGCGGAAATACTAAAAAAAAAATAACTCTGAAGTAATGACTGCAGTGATGGAGGTGGCCATGAAAGCAGCCACCTCGCAGGAGGCGGCACGCTCCACTAGCCAACTACTGGAAAGGAACAGATCAGTGGTTGCTGTGGGTATTAAGGAGCAGGAAGGATCTAATAGGACAGAGTGGAATGACAAGGACAAAGCAGCAGTGAATGAAGTACTAAAGGCACTAGACATGGAAGGGGCTGAGCATAGCATTGAGAAGGTTTTCAGGCTAGGCCGGTACATCAAAGACCGAGACCGAATGATAAAGATAGTGTTTGCAAACGAGAACACAAAAGAGAAGATCCTATCAAGGAAGAGCTCCCTGAAAAACGTGGGAAAATTAAAAAAATGTATTCCTCCAGAGAGACATGACAAGGGAGGAGAGAGCCGTGGCGGCAGAAGCAAGGAAGAGGCGCAGGGCGAGAGGGGAAAACCAGGAAGTCACAGCTCCCAGCACGACACCCCCAGAGGCGAGGGGGGAACCCACAACCAGCTACCCAGTAACACCAGAAGGGAGGACAACCCCGCCTCCCTCCTCTGCATAGAAAACCCCCCTACCCCAAACCCTCCCTGCCCCCACTCAAATGTTCAGCCAAATCTCCCTCCCCCCACACCCAATCCCCACCCTTCTACCCCTCCCCTCCTCCCGAGTCCTCCCTCCCCCCCTTTCCTTCCCGTCCTCCCTCCCCTTTCACCCCATACCCTCCCTGCCCTCCCCCTTCACTGGATCCCCCGCCCCTCATCCCAGTATCCTCTGAGACCCTGTTATCCACCTCACAGGTCCTCACAACCATGGAACAGCCTCCCCCACCAGCCGAACACTCACCAAGGAGGCGATTTGAGAAGGGACAGAAGAAAGTGAGCCTCAAAGCGATGTACACTAACATAGATGGAATTACAAATAAAGCAAATGAGCTTGGAGAACTGGTACTCGAGGAAAACCCAGACATAATAGCCCTCACAGAAACAAAGATCACGAAAACGATAACAAATGCAGTGTTCCCACAGGACTATTATGTTATGAGGAAGGAGAGAGAAGGAAGAGGTGGGGGTGGTGTAGCTCTGCTGGTAAGAAAAGGCTGGGATTTTGAGGAGATGGATATTCAGGGCTGTGAAGGTTTCAGTGACTACATAGCAGGTACTGTAACAAATGGAGGGAAAAAATTATAGTCGCAGTCATATATAATCCACCACCAAATGACAGAAGACCTAGACAGGAATATGATAGAAACAACATGGCCACCATTAACATAATAGAAAGAGCAGCTTCTGTTGCTAGCAGGAACGGATATGGATTACTAATTATGGGAGACTTCAACCATGGGAAGATAGATTGGAAGAACAGAGACCCGCATGGAGGACCAGAAACATGGAGAGCTAAGCTGCTGGACGTGGCAACAAGAAACTTTCTAAGCCAGCACACCAAAGAACCAACAAGAATGAGAGGAGAAGATGAACCAGCAATGCTTGATTTGATATTTACCCTAAATGAATGGGATATAAGGGAAGTTAAGATGGAAGCGCCCTTGGGAATGAGTGACCACAGTGTATTGAACTTTGAGTACTTGGTAGAGCTAGGACTTATCTCCCCCAAAAAAGAACTAGGAATCAAAAGGCTGGCATACCGAAAGGGGAATTATGAACAGATGAGAAGTTTCCTAAGTGAAATACCTTGGGACACAAACCTCAGAGACAAGTCTGTACAGGGTATGATGGACTATGTTACCCAAAAGTGTCAGGAGGCAGTAAACAGGTTCATCCCGGCCCAAAGGGAAAAATAAGAGAAGCAACAGAAGAATCCATGGTATAATAGGGCATGTATCGAAGCGAAGAAACTGAACAAAAAGGCGTGGAGGAACTTCCGGAATAACAGAACACCAGAAAGCAGAGAGAGATACCAGAGAACCAGGAATGAGTACGTCAGGGTGAGAAGAGAAGCAGAGAAAAATTTTGAAAATGATATAGCAAACAAAGCCAAGACTGAACCAAAGCTACTCCACAGTCACATCAGAAGGAAAACAACAGTGAAAGAACAGGTATTGAAACTTAGAACAGGCGAGGACAGGTATACAGAGAATGACAGAGAGGTGTGTGAGGAACTCAACAAGAGGTTCCAGGAGGTCTTCACAATAGAACAGGGTGAGGTCACTGTGCTAGGAGAAAGGAAGGTAAACCAGGCGGCCTTGGAGGAGTTCGAAATTACGAGAGAGGAGGTCAAGAGACACCTGCTGGATCTGGATGTTAGAAAGGCTGTTGGTCCAGATGGGATCTCACCATGGGTACTGAAAGAGTGTGCAGAGGCACTTTGCTTGCCACTCTCCATAGTGTATAGTAAGTCACTAGAGACGGGAGACCTACCAGAAATATGGAAGACGGCGAATGTGGTCCCAATATACAAAAAGGGCGACAGACAAGAGGCACTGAACTACAGGCCAGTGTCCTTGACTTGTATACCATGCAAGGTGATGGAGAAGATCGTGAGAAAAAACCTGGTAACACATCTGGAGAGAAGGGACTTCGTGACAAATCGCCAACATGGATTCAGGGAGGGTAAATCTTGCCTTACAGGCTTGATAGAATTCTACGATCAGGTGACACGGATCAAGCAAGAAAGAGAGGGCTGGGCGGACTGCATTTTCTTGGATTGTCGGAAAGCCTTTGACACAGTACCGCATAAGAGGCTGGTACATAAGCTGGAGAGACAGGCAGGTGTAGCTGGTAAGGTGCTCCAGTGGATAAGGGAGTATCTAAGCAATAGGAAGCAGAGAGTTACGGTGAGGGGTGAGACCTCCGATTGGCGTGAAGTCACCAGTGGAGTCCCACAGGGCTCTGTACTCGGTCCTATCTTGTTTCTGATATATGTAAATGATCTCCCGGAGGGTATCGATTCATTTCTCTCAATGTTTGCGGACGATGCTAAAATTATGAGAAGGATTAAAACAGAAGAGGACTGTCTGAGGCTTCAAGAAGACCTAGACAAGCTGAAGGAATGGTCGAACAAATGGTTGTTAGAGTTTAACCCAACCAAATGTAATGTAATGAAGATAGGTGTAGGGAGCAGGAGGCCAGATACAAGGTATCATCTGGGAGAGGAAATTCTTCAGGAGTCAGAGAAGGAAAAAGACTTGGGGGTTGATATCACGCCAGACCTGTCTCCTGCAGCACATATCAAGCGGATAACATCAGCGGCATATGCCAGGCTGGCCAACATACGAACGGCATTCAGAAACTTGTGTAAAGAATCATTCAGAACTTTGTATACCACATATGTCAGGCCAATCCTGGAGTATGCAGCCCCAGCATGGAGTCCATATCTAGTCAAGGATAAGACTAAACTGGAAAAGGTTCAAAGGTTTGCCACCAGACTAGTACCCGAGCTGAGAGGTATGAGCTACGAGGAGAGACTACGGGAATTAAACCTCACTTCGCTGGAAGACAGAAGAGTTAGGGGGGACATGATCACCACATTCAAGATTCTGAAGGGGATTGATAGGGTAGATAAAGACAGTCTATTTAACACAAGGGGAACACGCACAAGGGGACACAGGTGGAAACTGAGTGCCCAAATGAGCCACAGAGATATTAGAAAGAACTTTTTTAGTGTCAGAGTGGTTGACAAATGGAATGCATTAGGGGGTGATGTGGTGGAGGCTGACTCCATACACAGTTTCAAGTGTAGATATGACAGAGCCCGATAGGCTCAGGAATCTGTACACCTGTTGATTGACGGTTGAGAGGCGGGACCAAAGAGCCAGAGCTCAACCCCCGCGAACACAACTAGGTGAGTACACACACACACACACACACTTTGGTAGATAAAGGCAGTCTATTTAACACAAGGGGAACACGTACAAGGGGACATAGGTGGAAACTGAGTGCCCAAATGAGCCACAGAGATATTAGAAAGAACTTTTTTAGTGTCAGAGTGGTGGACAAATGGAATGCATTAGGAAGAGATGTGGTGGAGGCTGACTCCATACACAGTTTCAAGTGTAGATATGATAGAGCCCAATAGGCTCAGGAATCTGTACACCTGTTGATTGACGGTTGAGAGGCGGGACCAAAGAGCCAGAGCTCAACCCCCAAACACAACTAGGTGAGTACAACTAGGTGAGTACACACACACACACACACACACACACACACACACACACACACACACACACACATGGAATAGTGAGAGTAGTTAACAAGTGGAATGCATTAAAAAGTGATGTGGTGAAGGCTGACTCCATACACAGTTTCAAATGTAGATATGATAGAGCTCAGTAGGCTCAGGAATCTGTACACCAGTAGATTGACGGTTGAGAGGCGGAACCAAAGAGCCGAAGCTAAACTGCTGTAAGCCCAACCAGGGGAGTACAACTTGATGAGTATACACACAATTTTCAGAGGAATTGACAGAGTGGACAAAGACAAACAATTTAGCACGGGTGGAACATGAACAAGGGGACACATATGAAAACTTAGTACCCAAATGAGCCACAGAGACATTAGATTTTTTTTTTAGTGTCAGGGTAGTTAAAAGATGGAATGCATTAGGGGGCAGCAACCCGCCTTCTTAAAATTTACGTCGCTTTTCGCTCGTATGAGCACTAAAAATCGCCGTAATTCAAAACGAAATCGGCTCACGAATGAAACGTACTGTCCCGTTTTTTATATTGGGTCCTCTGGCTTAGGCAGTTAGTTTAGGAGCGAAAACTTTCAATTAACGGTTTTCATGACGTTTGAAACTTTAAGAGAACTTCCTGCTAACCCAACATACCAAAGGACCCTTAACTTGCTGTTTTTGAAAAAAAAATCCAAAATTTAATTGGAAAATAAATTTTCATTTTGAATTACGTTGATATGTGAAAAGCGAAAAGCGACGTAATTTGTAAGATGACAGACAGTGATGTGGTGGAGGCAGATTCCATACACAGATTCAAATGTAAATTTGATAGAGCCCAATAGGCTAAGGAATCTGTACACCAGTTGATTGACAGTAAGAGGCAGGAACAAATAGCCAAAGCTCAACCCCCTTAAGCACAACTAGGTGAGTACACACACACACACACACATACACACACACACACACACACACACACACACACACACACACACACACACACACACACACACACACACGCGCCGGAGACGGTAGGAGACACGCGATTAGTGAGGTCCGCGGAAATTCGTCAATTTCTCGGGACATTGAAGGAGTATAGAGGCTAGATCATAGTATTTGGCCTCTCGCAGTGTGTAGCTTGCAGGGTGCAACATAGCATAGTCATATCGCTAGCGATAGTGCGAAGATTTGGCGAAGAAACCGAAAGTGGAGCTAGGGCATCACCGGTGCATGTAAGTGTGTGACCTGACCGGGTGGGACGACCCACCGTGGAACTACCTGATTGTGCTGTGAGTGGTGACTGTGATCAGTGGTACAGTGAATTAGTGAACTGTCACATAACGATACAGTGACTGACTCCAGAGCTCTGTGTAGACAGAGAAGAACCGACCTCATCAATCACCTAGTGGGAGACAACGACGGATAACCATCGTCATCATACATCGCCCTGCCCTTACTCATCTGGTTGTGTGAACGGGAGGCAGACTGGTATGTACCCCCTCTCTGGTCAATTAATCAGGTGTACAGATTGAGGTAAAAGATTATCAAATTCTCGTTCAGGATATCATATATATTTAAAAATCTCAGAGTGGCTCATTTAGGCAGAGGTAACGCATAAGGGATATCTTGACACATACAAGCACGCCCGCCCACGTACGTATCCACGCACACAAGTGTGCACACGCTAAAACAGACACACACACATGTGCACACACACACACACACAATTGTTCAGTCAGGGGAAAAGGCATTAACACCTGGGATAGGACCTTACTATCCCCCCCCCTCTTGACCCCACCATCTGACCTGACCTGACTTAGTCGCCATCTCCGCCCCCCCCACCCCCAGTCCCCCATCGCCCATACACACACTCTTCCCCTCCCCACTCTCCCTCTCTCCCACTCCCTCTCTCCCACTCCCACTATCTCTCTCCTGCTCTCCCTCTCCTGCTCTCTCTCTCTCTCTCTCTCTCTCTCTCTCTCTCTCTCTCTCTCTCTCTCTCTCTCTCTCTCTCTCTCTCTCTCCTCTTTTCCTCCCTCCCTCCCCCTCTCCCTCCCTCTTTCCTTCCCCCTCTTCCTCCCTCTCTTTCCTTCCCCCTCCCTCTCTGCTCACACACACACACACACCTCCCCCCCTCTCCCTCACCCGCTCTCTCCCTCACCCGCTCTCTCCCTCACCCGCTCTCTCCCTCACCCACTCTCTCCCTCTCCTCTCTCTCCCTCCCGCCTCTCTCTCCATCTCCTACCCCCCCTCCCCTTCTACTTTCTTCTCACTTCAGTGGAAGGGTCGGATCCCCCCCACCCACCCATTTATCTCTCCCTTTGTCACTCCCTTTCTCTCTCTCTCTTTCTCTCTCTCTTCCTCTCTCTCTCTCTCTCCCTCCCCCATCCCAACAGGGTCAAACATGGCAGCCAGAGGTCCCAGGGGAACAGGAAAGAGCCAAGGTGACGAGATGAAGGAAATGTTCGCCCAGTTTCTGGAGGACATCAAGAGTGAGATGCAAGAAATGATGCAGGAAATGAAGAACGAAAAAGGCAACCTGAAAAGAGAGCTGACAGCAGCAAAGGAGGAGATTAGAGCCCTCAAAGAGAATGGTATCGAGGCTGAGAATCAGAAAACCACCCAGGGAGAAGGTGGTAATAGTTTTCTGGATGAGAATGCCACAATAAAAGCAACATTTGCGGAAATACTAAAAAAAAAATAACTCTGAAGTAATGACTGCAGTGATGGAGGTGGCCATGAAAGCAGCCACCTCGCAGGAGGCGGCACGCTCCACTAGCCAACTACTGGAAAGGAACAGATCAGTGGTTGCTGTGGGTATTAAGGAGCAGGAAGGATCTAATAGGACAGAGTGGAATGACAAGGACAAAGCAGCAGTGAATGAAGTACTAAAGGCACTAGACATGGAAGGGGCTGAGCATAGCATTGAGAAGGTTTTCAGGCTAGGCCGGTACATCAAAGACCGAGACCGAATGATAAAGATAGTGTTTGCAAACGAGAACACAAAGAGAAGATCCTATCAAGGAAGAGCTCCCTGAAAAACGTGGGAAAATTAAAAAAATGTATTCCTCCAGAGAGACATGACAAGGGAGGAGAGAGCCGTGGCGGCAGAAGCAAGGAAGAGGCGCAGGGCGAGAGGGGAAAACCAGGAAGTCACAGCTCCCAGCACGACACCCCCAGAGGCGAGGGGGGAACCCACAACCAGCTACCCAGTAACACCAGAAGGGAGGACAACCCCGCCTCCCTCCTCTGCATAGAAAACCCCCCCTACCCCAAACCCTCCCTGCCCCCACTCAAATGTTCAGCCAAATCTCCCTCCCCCCACACCCAATCCCCACCCTTCTACCCCTCCCCTCCTCCCGAGTCCTCCCTCCCCCCTTTCCTTCCCGTCCTCCCTCCCCTTTCACCCCATACCCTCCCTGCCCCTCCCCCTTCACTGGATCCCCCGCCCCTCATCCCAGTATCTGAGACCCTGTTATCCACCTCACAGGTCCTCACAACCATGGAACAGCCTCCCCCACCAGCCGAACACTCACCAAGGAGGCGATTTGAGAAGGGACAGAAGAAAGTGAGCCTCAAAGCGATGTACACTAACATAGATGGAATTACAAATAAAGCAAATGAGCTTGGAGAACTGGTACTCGAGGAAAACCCAGACATAATAGCCCTCACAGAAACAAAGATCACGAAAACGATAACAAATGCAGTGTTCCCACAGGACTATTATGTTATGAGGAAGGAGAGAGAAGGAAGAGGTGGGGGTGGTGTAGCTCTGCTGGTAAGAAAAGGCTGGGATTTTGAGGAGATGGATATTCAGGGCTGTGAAGGTTTCAGTGACTACATAGCAGGTACTGTAACAAATGGAGGGAAGAAAATTATAGTCGCAGTCATATATAATCCACCACCAAATGACAGAAGACCTAGACAGGAATATGATAGAAACAACATGGCCACCATTAACATAATAGAAAGAGCAGCTTCTGTTGCTAGCAGGAACGGATATGGATTACTAATTATGGGAGACTTCAACCATGGGAAGATAGATTGGAAGAACAGAGACCCGCATGGAGGACCAGAAACATGGAGAGCTAAGCTGCTGGACGTGGCAACAAGAAACTTTCTAAGCCAGCACACCAAAGAACCAACAAGAATGAGAGGAGAAGATGAACCAGCAATGCTTGATTTGATATTTACCCTAAATGAATGGGATATAAGGGAAGTTAAGATGGAAGCGCCCTTGGGAATGAGTGACCACAGTGTATTGAACTTTGAGTACTTGGTAGAGCTAGGACTTATCTCCCCCAAAAAAGAACTAGGAATCAAAAGGCTGGCATACCGAAAGGGGAATTATGAACAGATGAGAAGTTTCCTAAGTGAAATACCTTGGGACACAAACCTCAGAGACAAGTCTGTACAGGGTATGATGGACTATGTTACCCAAAAGTGTCAGGAGGCAGTAAACAGGTTCATCCCGGCCCAAAAAAAAATAAGAGAAGCAACAGAAGAATCCATGGTATAATAGGGCATGTATCGAAGCGAAGAAACTGAACAAAAGGCGTGGAGGAACTTCCGGAATAACAGAACACCAGAAAGCAGAGAGAGATACCAGAGAACCAGGAATGAGTACGTCAGGGTGAGAAGAGAAGCAGAGAAAAATTTTGAAAATGATATAGCAAACAAAGCCAAGACTGAACCAAAGCTACTCCACAGTCACATCAGAAGGAAAACAACAGTGAAAGAACAGGTATTGAAACTTAGAACAGGCGAGGACAGGTATACAGAGAATGACAGAGAGGTGTGTGAGGAACTCAACAAGAGGTTCCAGGAGGTCTTCACAATAGAACAGGGTGAGGTCACTGTGCTAGGAGAAAGGAAGGTAAACCAGGCGGCCTTGGAGGAGTTCGAAATTACGAGAGAGGAGGTCAAGAGACACCTGCTGGATCTGGATGTTAGAAAGGCTGTTGGTCCAGATGGGATCTCACCATGGGTACTGAAAGAGTGTGCAGAGGCACTTTGCTTGCCACTCTCCATAGTGTATAGTAAGTCACTAGAGATGGGAGACCTACCAGAAATATGGAAGACCGGCGATGTGGTCCCAATATACACAAAAAGGGCGACAGACAAGAGGCACTGAACTACAGGCCAGTGTCCTTGACTTGTATACATGCAAGGTGATGGAGAAGATCGTGAGAAAAAAACCTGGTAACACATCTGGAGAGAAGGGACTTCGTGACAAATCGCCAACATGGATTCAGGGGAGGGTAAATCTTGCCTTACAGGCTTGATAGAATTCTACGATCAGGTGACACGGATCAAGCAAGAAAGAGAGGGCTGGGCGGACTGCATTTTCTTGGATTGTCGGAAAGCCTTTGACACAGTACCGCATAAGAGGCTGGTAAATAAGCTGGAGAGACAGGCAGGTGTAGCTGGTAAGGTGCTCCAGTGGATAAGGGAGTATCTAAGCAATAGGAAGCAGAGAGTTACGGTGAGGGGTGAGACCTCCGATTGGCGTGAAGTCACCAGTGGAGTCCCACAGGGCTCTGTACTCGGTCCTATCTTGGTTTCTGATATATGTAAATGATCTCCCGAGGGTATCGATTCATTTCTCTCAATGTTTGCGGACGATGCTAAAATTATGAGAAGGATTAAAACAGAAGAGGACTGTCTGAGGCTTCAAGAAGACCTAGACAAGCTGAAGGAATGGTCGAACAAATGGTTGTTAGAGTTTAACCCAACCAAATGTAATGTAATGAAGATAGGTGTAGGGAGCAGGAGGCCAGATACAAGGTATCATCTGGGAGAGGAAATTCTTCAGGATGTCAGAGAAGGAAAAGACTTGGGGGTTGATATCACGCCAGACCTGTCTCCTGCAGCACATATCAAGCGGATAACATCAGCGGCATATGCAGGCTGGCCAACATACGAACGGCATTCAGAAACTTGTGTAAAGAATCATTCAGAACTTGTATACCACATATGTCAGGCCAATCCTGGAGTATGCAGCCCCAGCATGGAGTCCATATCTAGTCAAGGATAAGACTAAACTGGAAAAGGTTCAAAGGATTGCCACCAGACTAGACCCGAGCTGAGAGGTATGAGCTACGAGGAGAGACTACGGGAATTAAACCTCACTTCGCTGGAAGACAGAAGAGTTAGGGGGGACATGATCACCACATTCAAGATTCTGAAGGGGATTGATAGGGTAGATAAGACAGTCTATTTAACACAAGGGAACACGCACAAGGGGACACAGGTGGAAACTGAGTGCCCAAATGAGCCACAGAGATATTAGAAAGAACTTTTTAGTGTCAGAGTGGTTGACAAATGGAATGCATTAGGGGGTGATGTGGTGGAGGCTGACTCCATACACAGTTTCAAGTGTAGATATGACAGAGCCTGATAGGCTCAGGAATCTGTACACCTGTTGATTGACGGTTGAGAGGCGGGACCAAAGAGCCAGAGCTCAACCCCCGCGAACACAACTAGGTGAGTACACACACACACACACACACACACACACACACACACACACACACACTTTGGTAGATAAAGGCAGTCTATTTAACACAAGGGGAACCCGTACAAGGGGACATAGGTGGAAACTGAGTGCCCAAATGAGCCACAGAGATATTAGAAAGAACTTTTTTAGTGTCAGAGTGGTGGACAAATGGAATGCATTAGGAAGAGATGTGGTGGAGGCTGACTCCATACACAGTTTCAAGTGTAGATATGATAGAGCCCAATAGGCTCAGGAATCTGTACACCTGTTGATTGACGGTTGAGAGGCGGGACCAAAGAGCCAGAGCTCAACCCCCGCAAACACAACTAGGTGAGTACAACTAGGTGAGTACACACACACACACACACACACACACACACACACACACACACACACACACACACATGGAATAGTGAGAGTAGTTAACAAGTGGAATGCATTAAAAAGTGATGTGGTGAAGGCTGACTCCATACACAGTTTCAAATGTAGATAGGATAGAGCTCAGTAGGCTCAGGAATCTGTACACCAGTAGATTGACGGTTGAGAGGCGGAACCAAAGAGCCGAAGCTAAACTGCTGTAAGCCCAACCAGGGGAGTACAACTTGATGAGTATACACACAATTTTCAGAGGAATTGACAGAGTGGACAAAGACAAACAATTTAGCACGGGTGGAACATGAACAAGGGGACACATATGAAAACTTAGTACCCAAATGAGCCACAGAGACATTAGATTTTTTTTTTAGTGTCAGGGTAGTTAAAAGATGGAATGCATTAGGGGGCAGCAACCCGCCTTCTTAAATTTACGTCGCTTTTCGCTCGTATGAGCAC
>NC_091214.1:13991594-14001594 GCF_040958095.1 Procambarus clarkii
CATTTTCTTGGATTGTCGGAAAGCCTTTGACACAGTACCGCATAAGAGGCTGGTACATAAGCTGGAGAGACAGGCAGATGTAGCTGGTAGGTGCTCCAGTGGATAAGGGAGAATCTAAGCAATAGGAAGCAGAGAGTTACGGTGAGGGGTGAGACCTCCGATTGGCGTGAAGTCACCAGTGGAGTCCCACAGGGCTCTGTACTCGGTCCTATCTTGTTTCTGATATATGTAAATGATCTCCCGGAGGGTATCGATTCATTTCTCTCATTGTTTGTGGACGATGCTAAAATTATGAGAAGGATTAAAACAGAAGAGGACTGTTTGAGGCTTCAAGAAGACCTAGACAAGCTGAAGGAATGGTCGAACAAATGGTTGTTAGAGTTTAACCCAACCAAATGTAATGTAATGAACATAGGTGTAGGGAGCAGGAAGCCAGATACAAGGTATCATCTGGGAGAGGAAATTCTTCAGGAGTCAGAGAAGGAAAAAGACTTGGGGGTTGATAACACGCCAGACCTGTCTCCTGCAGCACATATCAAGCGGATAACATCAGCGGCATATGCCAGGCTGGCCAACATACGAACGGCATTCAGAAACTTGTGTAAAGAATCATTCAGAACTTTGTATACCACATATGTCAGGCCAATCCTGGATTATGCAGCCCCAGCATGGAGTCCATATCTAGTCAAGGATAAGACTAAACTGGAAAAGGTTCAAAGGTTTGCCACCAGACTAGTACCCGAGCTGAGAGGTATGAGCTACGAGGAGAGACTACGGGAATTAAACCTCACTTCGCTGGAAGACAGAAGAGTTAAGGGGGACATGATCACCACATTCAAGATTCTGAAGGGAATTGATAGGGTAGATAAAGACAGTCTATTTAACACAAGGGGAACACGCACAAGGGGACACAGGTGGAAACTGAGTGCGCAAATGAGCCACAGAGATATTAGAAAGAACTTTTTTAGTGTCAGAGTGGTTGACAAATGGAATGCATTAGGGGGTGATGTGGTGGAGGCTGACTCTATACACAGTTTCAAGTGTAGATATGATAGAGCCCGATAGGCTCAGGAATCTGTACACCTGTTGATTGACGGTTGAGAGGCGGGACCAAAGAGCCAGAGCTCAACCCCCTCAAACACAACTAGGTGAGTACAACTAGGTGAGTACACACACACACACACACTCACACACACCACACACACACACATACACACACACACACACACATACACACACACACACACACACACACATACACACACACACACACACACACACACACACACACACACACACACACACACACACACACACACACACACACACACACCACACACACACCACACACTACACACACCACACACACACACACACCACACACACACACACACACA
Source organism: Procambarus clarkii (assembly GCF_040958095.1). Classification (NCBI taxonomy): domain Eukaryota; kingdom Metazoa; phylum Arthropoda; class Malacostraca; order Decapoda; family Cambaridae; genus Procambarus; species Procambarus clarkii. The sequence continues at coordinate 13,992,992 of NC_091214.1, forward strand.
CACACACACACACACACACCACACACACACACACACACACACACACACACCACACACACACACACACACACACACACACACACACACACACACACACACACACACATAGTTTGTGTGTGATCATAGTGTATTGAGCTTTGAGTACCTGGTTGAGCTAGGAATTATCACCCCCAAGAAAGAACTGGGAAACAAAGGGCTGGCGTACCGAAAGGGAAACTATGAGGAGATGAATAAATTCCTATGGGATATACATTGGGACACAGAACTCGGAACAAAGTCCGTACAAGACATGATGGACTATGTCACCCAAAAATGTCAGGAGGCTGTAAGCAGGTTTGTCCCAGCCCGACAGGAAAAAACAGAGAAGCAAAGGAAGAATCCGTGGTGTAATAGGGAATGTATGAAAGCAAAGGAGCTGAAGAAAAGGGCATGGAGGAGCTTCCGTAATAACAGAACACCAGAAAGTAGAGAGATACACCAGAGAACCAGGAATGAGCATGTTAGTGTGAGAAGAGCAGCTGAGAAAAGTTATGAAAATGATATAGCTAATAAAGCCAAGACCGAATCAAAGCTACTACACAGTCACATCAGGAGGAAGACAACAGTGAAGGAACAGGTGATGAAACTTAGGGTGGGCGAGGACAGGTACACAGAGAATGACAAAGAGATGTGTGAAGAACTCAACAAAAGGTTCCAGGAGGTCTTTACAATAGAACAATAGGGAGATGTCACGGCGCTAGAAGAGGTGGCAGCAAACCAGGTGACCTTGGATAGGTTCGAAATTACAAGAGATGAGGTCAAGAAGCACCTATTGGAGCTGGATGTGAGAAAAGCTGTTGGGCCGGACGGAATCTCGCCATGGGTATTGAAAGAGTGTGCAGGAGCACTTTGCTTACCACTCTCCATAGTGTATAGTAGGTCACTGGAAACGGGGGACCTACCAGAAATATGGAAGACTGCTAATGTAGTACCAATATATAAAAAGGGTGACAGACAAGAGGCACTGAACTACAGGCCAGTGTCCTTAACTTGTATACAATGCAAGGTGATGGAGAAGATTGTGAGAAAAAACCTAGTGACACATCTGGAGAGAAGAGACTTCGTGACAACCCATCAACATGGGTTCAGGGAGGGTAAATCTTGCCTTACAGGCTTGATAGAATTCTACGATCAAGTGACAAAGATTAAACAAGAAAGAGAAGGGTGGGCGGACTGCATTTTTTTGGACTGTCGGAAAGCCTTTGACACAGTACCCCATAAAAGGTTGATGCATAAGCTGGAGAAACAGGCAGGAGTAACTGGTAGGGCGCTCCAGTGGATAAGGGAGTACCTAAGCAATAGGAAGCAGAGAGTTACAGTGAGGGGGTGAGGGGTGAGACCTCAGACTGGCGTGAAGTCACCTGTGGAGTCCTACAGGGCTCTGTACTTAGACCTATCCTGTTTCTGATATACGTAAATGATCTCCCAAAGGGTATAGACTCATTCCTCTCAATGTTTGCTGACGACGCCAAAATTATGAGAAGGATTAAGACAGAGGAGGACAGCTTGATTCATCAAGAAGTTCTGGACAAGCTGCAGGAATGGTCGAACAAATGGCTTTTAGAGTTTAACCCACGCAAATGTAATGTAAGGAAGATAGGGGTAGGAAGCAGGAGACGAGATACAAGGTACCATTTGGGAGATGAAATACTTCAAGAGTCAGAGAGAGAGAAAGACCTGGGGGTTGATATCACGCCAGACCTGTCCCCTGAAGCTCATATCAAGAGGATAACATCAGCGGCACACACCACAGTGCTAACATAAGGTTAGCATATGCCAGGTTGGCTAACATAAGAACGGTCTTTAGAAACTTGTGTAAGGTATCTTTCAGAACATTATATACCACATATGTCAGACCAATCCTGGAGTATGCGGCTCCAGCATGGAGTCCATATCTAGTCAAGCATAAGACTAAACTGGAAAAGGTTCAAAGGTTTGCCACCAGACTAGTACCCGAGCTGAGAGGTATGAGCTACGAGGAGAGACTACGCTAATTAAACCTCACTTCGTTGGAAGACAGAAGAGTTAGGGGGGACATGATCACCACATTCAAGATTCTCAAGGGAATCGACAGGGTTGATAAAGACAGGCTGTTTAACACAAGGGGCACACGCACTAGGGGACACAGGTGGAAACTGAGTGCCCAAATGAGCCACAGAGATATTAGAAAGAACTTTTTTAGTGTCAGAGTGGTTGACACATGGAATGCATTAGGAAGTGATGTGGTGGAGGCTGACTCCATACACAGTTTCAAGTGTAGATATGATAGAGCCCAATAGGCTCAGGAACCTGTACACCTGTTGATTGACAGTTGAGAGGCGGGACCAAAGAGCCAGAGCTCAACCCCCGCAAGCACAACTAGGTGAGTACAACTAGGTGAGTACACACACAACACACACACACACACACACACACACACACACACACACACACACACACACACACACACACACACACACACACACACACACACACACACAAAACACACACACACACACACACACCACTCACACAAACCCCCCCCCCACACTCACACAAACCAACCCCCCCCACACACACACACACACCACACAAACACCATACACAACACACACACACACACACACATACACACACACACACACACACACACCACACAAACACCATACACAACACACACACCACACACCCACACACACACACAGGAAGCAAAAGTGAGAAGCAGGCGGGAGTGGAGGAAGTACAGAACACAAAGGACAGAGGACAACAGGATTAGATGTTACAGAGCTAGGAATGATTACATTAACATAAGACGAGTGTCGGAAAGAAATTATGAGAATGATATTGCAATCAAAGCGAAAAAGCAACCAAAATTACTACACAGCCATATAAGAAGGAAGATGTCGGTAAATGACCAAGTGACAAGACTGAGGAAAACAGAAGGGGCATATACAGAAAGCGACAAGGAAATCTGTGAGGTACTGAATGCAAGTTTCCATGGAGTGTTCACAACCGAGCCTGAGCAGCTCCCATTGTTAGAAGAGCTTTCCCTAGATGGAAGACTATTAGATATAGAGGTGACAGCAGAGGAGGTAAAGAAACAGTTGACAACACTGGATGCAAATAAAGCTGTTGGACCAGACAAAGTATCACCGTGGATACTAAAAGAGGCAGCGCAGGCTCTCAGTGTGCCTCTGGCATTGATCATTAATGAGTCACTTATGTCGGGAGAATTGTCCAGTTGCTGGAAGAAGGCAAATGTCGTACCGATTTTCAAGAAAGGTGATAGGGAGGAGGCACTTAACTACAGACCCGTATCACTGACAAGCATCCCCAGCAAAATACTTGAAAGAATAATTAGGCTAAGACTTGTTGAGCACCAGGACCTAGATTCAGGAAGCTCTGTGTATTTCTTCGTAAGTGGGTTTGCTACGAAGGTTCCTAAGTGCGCCCTAAGAAGATGCTTAGGTGCGATTCAATAAGGTCCACTTAGGAAGATATTTAGGTTTTGGGTCTTGTTCACTTACGTGCCGACAGAGGTCACTACTGTGTTTCGTTTGGCCAATCAGAGTGACTGTTACATTTCTAACCTGACCAATCACGCTAATGCAATATCAGCTGTGTTATGTAAACATTGTGGTTCCTCGTGGTATTGTTGTCAGAAAAATCATCTGTTGCAAACTCTACCTACTATCAAGAAGAAGAAATGATCTGTGCATCCAGTCATGTGCCTGAAACAATCAAACACTATCTCCTTCACTGGTTTCGACATTGTAGTGCCAGAGTAAATAAAACAAAAAAATAGCGCACTTAAAATAACCTTTACCATCGTGTATATTACTAGGTGACATCTCGTTACATGAAAATTATCCAATAATCAAAGCACTGGCTAAATATCTCCAGTGACCAACAAAGTGGCCACATTTGACCTGTGCCACATTCATAGTTGGCGCAACCAACAGGCAAACACAGAAGACAAGTGTCTGGCTGCAGCACCAAGGATTAGCTGACGCCAGCACAAAACCACCCGTCCTACAGTGCGGAGTCTCCCTCTAACACGCCTCTGTTTATTCACTTTATCTACAGTACAAGACATCAAACACTTTTGAAACCTAGTCATTCTCAACATTAACGCGTCTCCCAACATTTGTACTTGTGCAGTCATCGAGAGAATAGACACTTCACGCAAACTACACCTACTTTCAAGAACCAAAACAAACATACTACATCCTCTTAGTATTCATAAATAAATAAGACAAAGAAAATGTCTGGGATAAAAAGGAAAGCAAACTTCAGTGAAGAGGAGCTGACAGTTCTCGTTGATGAGGTTAAGAAGAGAGAACGCATAATTTTTGGGAAGCTATCAAGACAAGTCACTACCCATGATAAACACTGTGCCTGGAGCCAAGTAGCTGTTGCTGTAAGTGGTGTTGATCTCTGCTCAAGACAACAAGCCGATGTTCGCAAGAAATTTCAGGATCTTAAATCTTCAGTTAAGAAAAATAATCAGGCACTATGAAATTTATTTAAATCTTTCTAATTATAATCTCTAAAAATAGTTTAAGAAATTATAATATTTCGTAATAACAATTGTAAATAAGAACAATATTGAAACATTAAAATGTAACAATTATTCATATCATTAATTTTGCTATGACTTGCATAGTATATAGTGTAATTTAATAACCAATCTACCTCATATAGTCAACTTATGTTTGGTGTAAATATTTACATGTTTTTTGTATTAAAGAATGTTTATCAATTGCTAGGTTTAATTGTTGAGAGTTCAAAGTAGTGACAATATGAAAAAAAACACCAGAATAAGAAACATTTTTATTGGCAAAAAGATTAATGGCAAAGATATAATTATTTTATCACATCCCTAATATATGTTTCACCTCAAATTGGTCTAAGGGCAACATATTGATGGCCTATATCATTGTTTTGTGTATATCATTTAAACAAAATTATATTAAATTTTTCCCTTACATGTAAGGTATATTAAACACTGTACTGTATTGAAAGCAACTTTATTTTATAATTAAAATAATTCAATTTTAAGGCCAATGCTGTGTGTACACAGCATTGACTAACAAACACTGTTATTTTACAAACCAAAAATTTACCCAGCCATATTATGTACCACATTTCTTAGTGTCTATGAATAAATATTTATTGATATATTTTTCACACAAATTTTTGGTCTTTTGTCAGATGCATATATTTCTCCTCAGGTATCTGACTTTCCATATAAAGTATAGCAGCATAAATAATATTTCCAAATCAGCAGCAGGTACATGTTTGTAACAGTTTGTTTGTATATTTCTGTTTCACTTACATATACAGTATGTGCTATTGAATTTAATAGGTAAAAATTGATAGGATAACTTACAAATAAATCTATGAATCCAATTATAAATGTTTTTGATTTCCGTTATTGATAAATTCTTGAGTTACTGTACTTGTATTTTTATACAAAAGTTCCATTATGTAGTGTTTTCAATTACATGTTTTACTTTGTTATATAAGTATGATTTGAAATAAAAATTTATGAGAAAAAATTCCTTACTACTTCCCTTCTTTGTGTGTGCCCATTTTCATGTGCTCCACCTTCAACATTTTCATTCATTATAAAGTCATCATCAATGATCTCTTCAAGAGGTATTCTTTGCTCAATGCAATAATTGTGCAACAACATACATGCAACTGAAATCTTTGCACATTTATCTGGTTCATATTGAAGACTACCACCAGACCTGTGGAGACACCTAAACCGAGATTTTAACACGCCAAAAGTTTTCTCGATTACCACTCTTGTTCTTGCATGGCTCCTGTTATACAGCTCTTCTGGAGGGTTTTCATGGTTTGTGAAGGGTGTAAGTAAGTTGTGTTGCAAGGGATAGCCACTGTCACCTGCATAGATATTTAATTTATAAAATGTGCATACATCTTTAAAAATCACTCAATAATCCTAAACCCACACTGTCTTTCACACACTATTTGATTCTAGCATCTGAAGTGGTTGGTTACCTTCCTCTGTCATATGAATACCTCTTGCATTACATACATCATTCTCATTTAATGTTCAGAGGCATATAACTGACATGTCGAAACAACCAAAATGTAATCCACTTCCTTCCATATTTAACTTAATCATCCACTTGTAATCTCTGGTACACCCATGACACATGATGTATATAAACACCAGTTTAAACACATTTCTGCTGATTTCCATTCAAAATTCTCACTCTCATTCTCCATATCAGGGCTAAAACACACTTTCATTTCTTTAATATAAAATCAACATGAATAAATTTCTTTATACTATTCATAATACAATAAGCTGTTACCATTCAATATTAAACAACTTTTATTTATAAACTGTACAGTGTATTTGTTGTGACTCGATAAATAACAAATAGGCAACCTACTGTACTATAAATGAACGTCATATATATAAAATGCATATCTTACCTAGCAAATAGGAAATGCCAAATTCTCCTGCTTCAAATCTGTCATGGAGTCTGCTGTTAGCCCATATGAAAGCATCATGAGTGCTTCCAGGGTATCTTGCACAGAAATCCATGATTACATTATCAGGATTTGACACAACTTGAATGTTCAAAGAGTGATATTGTTTTCTATTTACATATATGTTTTCTTCAACTTTTGGAGCTTTAATGGGGACATGGGTACAATCGATTGCTCCAATTACATTGGGAAACCTACTGATATTATTAAATTTTAACTTAGTTTGTATAATTTCATTCATCTCTGTTGGCATTTTTATTTCTGCTAGTCCTTTTCTGTAGAGAGCTTCCGTCACTCCAGTTATTATTCTTGATACACTCGATTGACTGAGACCAGTTGAATCTCCAATAACACTTTGGAAACTTCCACTTGCATAAAATCTCAGAGCTACTAACAATGATGTATGGGCAGGAATGGCTTGACCTCTTCTAGTTATTCTTTTAATATCATCTTTAAGGTCTTCACAAAGTCTTAAGATCATATGACGTGGAAAACGATAGTACCTTAACAATTTTTTATCACTTACATCTAATGGATTTAGACGATCTTTAAAGACTCTTTCTCTTCTTAAAGCTAGCTCATTACGTAAAGCAATAAGCAATAACATTTCAAATGTTTTTAACTGTTAAAATTGGTATTTTTTTGGATGCGTGTCCAGGAACACTATACAGTATTGGGTACCTAAGAAAAATAAAGCATATTGTAATACAGCCTGTAAGATGAAATATATATATACACACACATACTGTACATACACATTTGGGGGTGTACAGTGTGGTGCCCATGATTGTCTATTTATCCTGCCACCTTTCTTCCATCAGCCCCTTGTCCCTATTCAGTCCCCATCCCTCTCTTTTTTTTTTTTAACAGGCCATAATTAGAGGCCTAAGTATTCAATGACCAAAGTTTTTGTAGTTTTTACCCTAACCTAACATCATTTGTTCATGATGTTTTTCTTTTATGTCTCACCCACATTTAATTTCAAAATAAAACCAAACAAAATAAATTAAAACTGTATATGTATAGCTAAGGTACACCCTTACTGATTACTAGGTGAACAGGGGCATTTGGTGATAGTAAATGATCACATCAGGCAGGGCTCATCACCTTCTCTCATTTTTCATGTTCACCAGAGTTTATTTACTTAATAACTACTGGTATAATATCTTGCTATTATAAAACTAATTCTACTATCATCAAACACATATTTACTTCAAGTTTCAAGCAGAGAATGCATATATAACTAACACGAAGGATTCCTCTTCACTAGATTCACCAGCTATAATATTTTGGTCATGTTCCAATATCATAAATCGATCCCAGTGTTATGTAGTAGAGAAAAAATGACTTATATCCAGTTTACGTAAAGCTACGAGTGGTCGAAACCACACTTAAATCCCGAAATGAACTTACGAAGATTTTTCCACTTAGGGTAGTTAATTGAATACGGACGTAGCCGCCACGAAGGCGCTAAGACGGAAAACGCTCTTAGCTAAGAGGAAAAACCTTCGTAAGTACCTTCCTGAATCCGGCCCCTGGAGAGCATTGGGTTTGTAAACAAGCATCAACACGGGTTCTAGACAGGGAAATCATGCCTAACAAACCTTTTAGAATTCTATGGCAAAGTAACAAGGATAAGGCAGGACAGAGAAGGCTGGGCAGACTGCATATTTCTTGACTGCCAAGAGGCCTTTGATACGGTACCGCACATGAGACTGCTATACAAACTTGAGAGGCAGGCAGGAGTAAGCGGAAAGGCCCTAGTATGGGTGAAGAACTACCTAACAGGAAGGAGCCAGAGGGTAATGGTAAGGGGCGAGAAGTCGGACTGGCGAACAGTAAAGAGTGGAGTACCTCAAGGATCGGTGCTGGGCACAATCCTCTTTCTAATTTACGTAAATGATATGTTTACAGGAGTGGAATCATACATGTCAATGTTTCCGGATGACGCACAATTAATGAGAAGAGTTGTGACAGATGAGGATTGTAGGATCCTCCAAGAGGACTTAAACAGGTTGCAGAGATGGTCAGGGAAATGGCTACTGGAGCTCAAC
>NC_091214.1:14006594-14069032 GCF_040958095.1 Procambarus clarkii
ATCTGGGGGTCTTGGGACGGTAGTATCTGGGGGTCTTGGGACGGTAGTATCTGGGGGTCTTGGGACGGTAGTATCTGGTGGTCTTGGGACGGTAGTATCTGGGGGTCTTGGGACGGTAGTATCTGGGGGTCTTGGGGCGGTAGTATCTGGGGGTCTTGGGACTGTAGTATCTGGGGGTCTTGGGACGGTAGTATCTGGGGGTCTTGGGACGGTAGTATCTGGGGGTCTTGGGACGGTAGTATCTGGGGGTCTTAGGGCGGTAGTATCTGGGGGTCTTGGGACGGTAGTATCTGGGGGTCTTGGGACGGTAGTATCTGGGGGTCTTGGGACGGTAGTATCTGGGGGTCTTGGGACGTCAGTACCCCGGGGGTCTTGGGACGGTAGTATCTGGGGGTCTTGGGACTGTAGTATCTGGGGGTCTTGGGACGGTAGTATCTGGGGGTCTTGGGACGGTAGTATCTGGGGGTCTTGGGACGTCAGTATCTGGGGGTCTTGGGAAGGTAGTATCTGGGGGTCTTGGGACGGTAGTATCCGGGGGTCTTGGGACGGTAGTATCTGGGGGTCTTGGGACGGTAGTATCTGGGGGTCTTGGGACGGTAGTATCTGGGGGTCTTGGGAAGGTAGTATCTGGGGGTCTTGGGACGGTAGTATTTGGGGGTCTTGGGACGTCAGTATCTGGGGGTCTTGGGACGGTAGTATCTGGGGGTCTTGGGACGGTAGTATCTGGGGGTCTTGGGACGGTAGTATCCGGGGGTCCTGGGACGGTAGTATCTGGGGGTCTTGGGACGGTAGTATCTGGGGGTCTTGGGACGTCAGTATCTGGGGGTCTTGGGACGTTAGTGCCCGGGGGTCTTGGGACGTCACTATCTGGGGGTCTTGGGACGTTAGTACCCGGGGGTCTTGGGACGTTAGTACCCGGGGGTCTTGGGACGTTAGTATCTGGGGGTCTTGGGACGTTAGTACCCGGGGGTCTTGGGACGTTAGTGCCCGGGGGTCTTGGGACGTCACTATCTGGGGGTCTTGGGACGTCACTATCTGGGGGTCTTGGGACGTCACTATCTGGGGGTCTTGGGACGTTAGTACCCGGGGGTCTTGGGACGTTAGTACCCGGGGGTCTTGGGACGTCACTATCTGGGGTCTTGGGACGTCAGTATCTGGGGGTCTTGGGACGTCACTATCTGGGGGTCTTGGGACGTTAGTACCCGGGGGTCTTGGGACGTTAGTACCCGGGGGTCTTGGGACGGTAGTATCTGGGGGTCTTGGGACGTCAGTATCTGGGGGTCTTGGGACGTTAGTGCCCGGGGGTCTTGGGACGTCACTATCTGGGGGTCTTGGGACGTCACTATCTGGGGGTCTTGGGACGGTAGTATCTGGGGGTCTTGGGACGGTAGTATCTGGGGGATCTTGGGACGGTAGTGTCTGGGGGTCTTGGGACGGTAGTATCTGGGGGTCTTGGGACGGTAGTATCTGGGGGTCTTGGGACGGTAGTATCTGGGGGTCTTGGGACGGTAGTATCTGGGGGTCTTGGGGCGGTAGTATCTGGGGGTCTTGGGACTGTAGTATCTGGGGGTCTTGGGACGGTAGTATCTGGGGGTCTTGGGACGGTAGTATCTGGGGGTCTTGGGACGGTAGTATCCGGGGGTCCTGGGACGGTAGTATCTGGGGGTCTTGGGACGGTAGTATCTGGGGGTCTTGGGACGTCAGTATCTGGGGGTCTTGGGACGTTAGTGCCCGGGGGTCTTGGGACGTCACTATCTGGGGGTCTTGGGACGGTAGTATCTGGGGGTCTTGGGACGGTAGTATCTGGGGGATCTTGGGACGGTAGTATCCGGGGGTCTTTGGGCGGTAGTATCTGGGGGTCTTGGGACGGTAGTATCTGGGGGTCTTGGGACGTCAGTATCTGGGGGTCTTGGGACGGTAGTATCTGGGGGTCTTGGGACGTCAGTATCTGGGGGTCTTGGGATGGTAGTATCCGGGGGTCTTGGGGCGGTAGTATCTGGGGGTCTTGGGACGGTAGTATCTGGGGGTCTTGGGACCGTAGTATCTGGGGGTCTTGGGACGGTAGTATCTGGGGGTCTTGGGACGGTAGTATCTGGGGGTCTTGGGACAGTAGTATCTGGGGTCTTGGGACGTCAGTATCTGGGGGTCTTGGGAAGGTAGTATCTGGGGGTCTTGGGAAGGTAGTATCTGGGGGTCTTGGGACGGTAGTATCTGGGGGTCTTGGGACGGTAGTATCTGGGGGTCTTGGGACGGTAGTATCTGGGGGTCTTGGGACGGTAGTATCTGGGGGTCTTGGGACGGTAGTATCTGGGGGTCTTGGGGCGGTAGTATCTGGGGGTCTTGGGACTGTAGTATCTGGGGGTCTTGGGACGGTAGTATCTGGGGGTCTTGGGACGGTAATATCTGGGGGTCTTGGGACGGTAGTATCTGGGGGTCTTGGGGCGGTAGTATCTGGGGGTCTTGGGACGGTAGTATCTGGGGGTCTTGGGACGGTAGTATCTGGGGGTCTTGGGACGGTAGTATCTGGGGGTCTTGGGACGGTAGTATTTGGGGGTCTTGGGACGTCAGTATCTGGGGGTCTTGGGACGGTAGTATCTGGGGGTCTTGGGACGGTAGTATCTGGGGGTCTTGGGACGGTAGTATCCGGGGGTCCTGGGACGGTAGTATCTGGGGGTCTTGGGACGGTAGTATCTGGGGGTCTTGGGACGTCAGTATCTGGGGGTCTTGGGACGTTAGTGCCCGGGGGTCTTGGGACGTCACTATCTGGGGGTCTTGGGACGTTAGTACCCGGGGGTCTTGGGACGTTAGTACCCGGGGGTCTTGGGACGTTAGTATCTGGGGGTCTTGGGACGTTAGTACCCGGGGGTCTTGGGACGTTAGTGCCCGGGGGTCTTGGGACGTCACTATCTGGGGGTCTTGGGACGTCACTATCTGGGGGTCTTGGGACGTCACTATCTGGGGGTCTTGGGACGTTAGTACCCGGGGGTCTTGGGACGTTAGTACCCGGGGGTCTTGGGACGTCACTATCTGGGGGTCTTGGGACGTCAGTATCTGGGGGTCTTGGGACGTCACTATCTGGGGGTCTTGGGACGTTAGTACCCGGGGGTCTTGGGACGTTAGTACCCGGGGGTCTTGGGACGGTAGTATCTGGGGGTCTTGGGACGTCAGTATCTGGGGGTCTTGGGACGTTAGTGCCCGGGGGTCTTGGGACGTCACTATCTGGGGGTCTTGGGACGGTAGTATCTGGGGGTCTTGGGACGGTAGTATCTGGGGGTCTTGGGACGGTAGTATCTGGGGGATCTTGGGACGGTAGTATCCGGGGGTCTTTGGGTGGTAGTATCTGGGGGTCTTGGGACGGTAGTGTCTGGGGGTCTTGGGACGTCAGTATCTGGGGGTCTTGGGACGGTAGTATCTGGGGGTCTTGGGACGTCAGTATCTGGGGGTCTTGGGATGGTAGTATCCGGGGGTCTTGGGGCGGTAGTATCTGGGGGTCTTGGGACGGTAGTATCTGGGGGTCTTGGGACCGTAGTATCTGGGGGTCTTGGGACGGTAGTATCTGGGGGTCTTGGGACGGTAGTATCTGGGGGTCTTGGGACAGTAGTATCTGGGGGTCTTGGGACGTCAGTATCTGGGGGTCTTGGGAAGGTAGTATCTGGGGGTCTTGGGAAGGTAGTATCTGGGGGTCTTGGGACGGTAGTATCTGGGGGTCTTGGGACGGTAGTATCCGGGGGTCTTGGGACGGTAGTATCTGGGGGTCTTGGGACGTCAGTATCTGGGGGTCTTGGGAAGGTAGTATCTGGGGGTCTTGGGAAGGTAGTATCTGGGGGTCTTGGGACGGTAGTATCTGGGGGTCTTGGGACGGTAGTATCTGGGGGTCTTGGGACGTCAGTATCTGGGGGTCTTGGGACGGTAGTATCTGGGGGTCTTGGGAAGGTAGTATCTGGGGGTCTTGGGACGGTAGTATCTGGGGGTCTTGGGACGGTAGTATCCGGGGGTCTTGGGACGGTAGTATCTGGTGGGGTCTTGGGACGGTAGTATCCGGGGGTCCTGGGACGGTAGTATCGGGGGTCTTGGGACGGTAGTATCCGGGGGTCCTGGGACGGTAGTATCGGGGGTCTTGGGACGGTAGTATCCGGGGGTCCTGGGACGGTAGTATCGGGGGTCTTGGGACGGTAGTATCTGGGGGTCTTGGGACGGTAGTATCTGGGGGGGTCTTGGGACGGTAGTATCCGGGGGTCTTGGGACGGTAGTAACCGGGGGTCTTGGGACGGTAGTATCTGGGGGTATTGGGACGGTATTATCCGGGGGTCTTGGGGCGGTAGTGTCTGGGGGTCTTGGGACGTTACCCGGGGGTCTTGGGACGTCAGTACCCGGGGGTCTTGGGACGTCAGTACCTGGGGGTCTTGGGACGTCAGTATCCGGGGGTCTTGGGACGTCAGTACCCGGGGGTCTTGGGACGTCAGTACCCGGGGGTCTTGGGACGTCAGTACCCGGGGGTCTTGGGACGTCAGTACCCGGGGGTCTTGGGACGACAGTACCCGGGGGTCTTGGGACGTCAGTACCCGGGGGTCTTGGGACGCCGCCATACTGGTAACTTATGAGCGACGTTGCTGACTCACCATAGTATCCCACAAAGTATATTTAACTCATTATATGTTTATTATATCATATTTACTCTACAAATTATTAGCAGGTTTACTATACATTACGCACACTTTGAGTACCAGTAAACTGGCTGAGTTAACAGTTTACAAGCGCCTCATTAATATCAGTATGGTACTGTAATTAGGGGGAGAAAGCCCCCTTGCTAGTAGTACTGTAATGGAGGTTGAAGAGATAAGACGGAGAGAAGGAACAGTGCCCAGCCATCGGGGATTGAACGCCGACCTGCAAGAAGATGTACCAAGCCGTCCAAGTGGTTGGGGACCTTTATCTCTACTTCACAATAAATAATAACAATAAGCCTTGTAAGAAGAGCTTTTCCTTATTGCAAATTTGACCACATAGTAATTACTTTAGTGGAGAATAGTTGATACAAGCATCACCTGGCTGGGTGCATTGCTGCAAGCGGCAGCGTGACAGTTGAGTAGACAGCGCTCGGGATTCGTAGTCCTGAGGTTCCGGGTTCGATCCCCTGCCGAGGCGGAAACATAAGGGCAGAGTTTCTTTCAGCCTGATGTACCTGTTCACTTAGCAGCAAATATGTACCTTGAATTTAGACAGCTGCTACGGGCTGCTTCCTGGGGGTGTCTAATAAAAAGGAGGCCTGGACGAGGACCGGGCCGCGGGAACGCTAAACCCCGAAATCATCTCAAGATAACCTCAAGATAACCTCAAGATAACCTGCCCGTTTACCGTGCAAGAGTAAAGATTACAGGAATACCTAGACTTACCTCCATACAGTGTAAGCTTCCTCCTCCTGTAAAGATGGAGTCCCTCCTCCACAGGGAGGAAGTTCTCCGTCCTCTGACATGAGCAAGCCGAGCGACGGGGACACAGCTCCTGGGCCCCGGCTCAGGGCGTCACGCAAAACATCAATGTGAATAAGGAAACAAATTGTTATTGCAGTTCAACTTGCAATATAAGTAATGGTTTAAGAGAAAGTCTGGTGAGTATCACTCACATATGTGTGTTTCTCTACATGCTTGGCCCAGTGCCGGAAATACTTACAACTTACTTATACTTATAAAGACTTATAAATTGAATACTTAAAAGGTATTCTAACCTGAATGTTGCAGCAGTTGGTGTATTCTATGGCCCCCCACTGCTGCAGGTGTGTACTATGGCCCCCCGCTGCTGCAGGTGTGTACTATGGCCCCCGTTGCTGCAGGTGTGTACTATGGCCCCCTCTGTTGCAGGTGTGTTCTATGGCCCCCACTGCTGCAGGTGTGTTCTATGGCCCCTCTGTTGCAGGTGTGTTCTATGGCCCCCACTGCTGCAGGTGTGTTCTATGGCACCCGCTGCTGCAGGTGTGTTCTATGGCCCCTCTGTTGCAGGTGTGTTCTATGGCCCCTCTGCTGCTGGTCTGACTGTTCTATGGTCCCACTGCTGGAGGTCTGATTGTTCTGTGGTCCCACTGCTGCAGGTCTGATTGTTCTGTGGTCCCACTGCTGCAGGTCTGACTGTTCTATGGCCCCACTGCTGCTGGTCTGACTGTTCTATGGTCCCACTGCTGGAGGTCTGATTGTTCTGTGGTCCCACTGCTGCAGGTCTGATTGTTCTGTGGTCCCACTGCTGCAGGTCTGACTGTTCTATGGCCCCTCTGCTGCTGGTCTGACTGTTCTATGGCCCCTCTGCTGCAGGTCTGACTGTTCTATGACCCACTGCTGCAGGTCTGACTGTTCTATGGCCCCTCTGCTGCTGGTCTGACTGTTCCATGGCCCCTCTGCTGCTGGTCTGACTGTTCTATGGCCCCTCTGCTGCTGGTCTGACTGTTCTATGGCCCCTCTGCTGCTGGTCTGACTGTTCTATGGCCCCTCTGCTGCTGGTCTGACTGTTCTATGACCCTCTGCTGCTGGTCTGACTGTTCTATGGCCCCTCTGCTGCTGGTCTGACTGTTCTATGACCCACTGCTGCAGGTCTGACTGTTCTATGACCCACTGCTGCAGGTCTGACTGTTCTATGACCCACTGCTGTAAGTCTGACTGTTCTATGACCAACTGCTGCTGGTCCGACTGTTCTATGACCCACTGCTGCAGGTCTGACTGTTCTATGGCCCCCACTGCTGTAGGTCTGACTGTTCTATGACCCCCACTGCTGCTGGTCTGACTGTTCTATGACCCACTGCTGCTGGTCTGACTGTTCTATGGCCCCCACTGCTGTAGGTCTGACTGTTCTATGACCCACTGCTGCAGGTCTGACTGTTCTATGACCCACTGCTGTAGGTCTGACTGTTCTATGGCCCCCACTGCTGTAGGTCTGACTGTTCTATGACCCACTGCTGCAGGTCTGACTGTTCTATGACCCACTGCTGTAGGTCTGACTGTTCTATGGCCCCCACTGCTGTAGGTCTGACTGTTCTATGACCCACTGCTGCAGGTCTGACTGTTCTATGACCCACTGCTGCTGGTCTAACTGTTCTATGACCCACTGCTGCAGGTCTGACTGTTCTATGACCCACTGCTGCTGGTCTGACTGTTCTATGACCCACTTCTGTAGGTCTGACTGTTCTATGGCCCCCACTGCTGCAGGTCTGACTGTTCTATGACCCACTACTGCAGGTCTGACTGTTCTATGGCCCCCACTGCTGCAGGTCTGACTGTTCTATGACCCACTACTGCAGGTCTGACTGTTCTATGACCCACTGCTGCATGTCTGACTGTTCTATGACCCACTGCTGCAGGTCTGACTGTTCTATGACCCACTGCTGCAGGTCTGACTGTTCTATGGCCCCCACTGCTGTAGGTCTGACTGTTCTATGGCCCACTGCTGCAGGTCTGACTGTTCTATGGCCCCCACTGCTGCAGGTCTGACTGTTCTATGACCCACTGCTGCAGGTCTGACTGTTCTATGACCCACTGCTGCATGTCTGACTGTTCTATGACCCACTGCTGCAGGTCTGACTGTTCTATGACCCACTGCTGCAGGTCTGACTGTTCTATGGCCCCACTGCTGCAGGTCTGACTGTTCTATGGCCCCACTGCTGCAGGTCTGACTGTTCTATGGCTCCACTGCTGCAGGTCTGACTGTTCTATGGCCCCCTGCTGCAGGTCTGACTGTTCTATGGCCCCACTGCTGCAGGTCTGACTGTTCTATGGCCCCACTGCTGCAGGTCTGACTGTTCTATGGCTCCACTGCTGCAGGTCCGACTGTTCTATGACCCACTGCTGCAGGTCTGACTGTTCTATGGCTCCACTGCTGCAGGTCCGACTGTTCTATGACCCACTGCTGCATGTCTGACTGTTCTATGGCCCCCACTGCTGCAGGTCTGACTGTTCTATGGCGCCACTGCTGCAGGTCTGACTGTTCTATGGCCCCCTGCTGCAGGTCTGACTGTTCTATGGTCCCACTGCTGCAGGTCTGACTGTTCTATGGCCCCACTGCTGCAGGTCTGACTGTCCAATGGCTCAGTCAGACCACTAAATATTTATTTACGTTATTCTTAAAGTTCAAAAAGTTTTCATTTTCTGTCGGTAACCTTCACTCCTCACAGAGAAAACCTTAAAATGGTAGTCTGCGCTATCTGGCTTCTGCCCCTACCACTCGTATCTTTCAAGATTTTCTCCGCACCTGTATGCAAGAGTAAGGTTTAAAAATAAAGAACATTGGCTGAAACTGTCACAAAATATCACTTATGCTCAATAAATAAATAAATAAAGTATCTCAAGTTTACCTGTTGTGGATACTTGCTTTACTCTCTACCACAGTTTATTGGTCCTGGACTCGGCCAGACCGGCCGAGACGATTGATTTTTCCCTTACAATTGTGGAGGGAGCCTTCAGTGCCAGAGTAGTTAACAGGTGGAATGCATTAGGCAGTGATGTGGTGGAGGCTGACTCCATATACAGTTTCAAATGAAGATTTGATAGAACCCAGTAGGCTCAGGAATCTGTTCACCAGTTGACTGACAGTTGAGAGGCGGGATCAAAGAACCAAAGTTTAGCCCCCACAAGGATAACTTAGTGGGAAACCTTTAGTGGCTTTAGGTATTGGATGTACGAGCTCTATCTGTAAATCCAACTTTATGTTTGTAACTCATCTTTTACGTATGTACTTTTACCTGAATAAAAGTTTGAGTTTTATTTGAATTTTAGTAAATTCAAAGTGCCCGCCAGATGGAGGGTTTCATCCTTTTGGTGAAGCTGTGTCCCGATTGGTGGAGGGCCGCCATGCGCGGGGGGAACTGCGCACCCTCGGCCAGAGAAGACAACCACACCTCGCTGGGCAGACACCTGCGAGTCCACCCACTAAATTTTGGGTTACTGTCAACATCTTGGCTAGAATATGAGGACCCACCTATCTTATTCTTTGCCACGTCTGCCCACGAAGCACAAGACTTGCTTCTTGTTCCCACCCACAAGACTACTGACTCAAGGTGACGACTGTCACTTGTACCTAAAATATATCTCACATGTGCTTCACCGCCATAGCCCATGTGGTGACACCTGATGCCTCTCTTCCCCCTCATATTTACCTATCCTACTAGAGCCACTATCTCTCCAGTAACCTCGACGGTAACAGGAAGCCGGCGGCTTCTTAAAAAGTGCCCTCATTGTTCCTGAAGGATTTTTTCTGTCTAGATTTTAAACGGCTGAATTGTTTTGACATTCATAAGTTTGGCGGGTAGGCGGTTCCTTGGGTTACTCACCTAGTTGTGCTTGCAGGGGTTGAGTTCTAGCTCTTTGGGCCCACCTTTCAACTGTCAGTCAATCAACTGATTTGTTTTTCTCACACACACACACACACACACATGATGCTGCCCCATCATGGAGTCCCTACTTGAAGAAACACATAAGGAAACTAGAAAAGGTTCAGAGGTTTGCAACGGGACTCGTCCCAGCGTAACGAGCGAGTAACCTCCCCTCCACCTTTGCCTCTGCCTCCGCCCTAACCACCCCTCCACCCTCGCCATCACCTCCACCCTCACCATCACCTCCACCCTCACCACCCCTCCACCCTCACCATCACCTCCACCCTCACCACCCCTCCACCCTCGCCTCCACCTCCACCCTCACCACCCCTCCACCCTCAGATCCATCCACACCTTCGCCTTCACCTATACCCTCGCCTCCACCTCCACCCTCACCATCCCTCCACCCTTCACATCACCTCCACCCTCACCCTCACCTCCTGAGTCTGTAACTGAAGACGAAGACTTCGCCAGTCTGCATAACCTTGGCAGAGCTCCTTCCAAGGTCTGGCGCCCGTCCTGGCTCCTTCCAAGGTCTGGCGCCCGTCCTGGCTCCTTCCAAGGTCTGGCGCCCGTCCTGGCTCCTTCCAAGGTCTGGCGCCCGTCCTGGCTCCTTCCAAGGTCTGGCGCCCGTCCTGGCTCCTTCCAAGGTCTGGCGCCCGTCCTGGCTCCTTCCAAGGTCTGGCGCCCGTCCTGGCTCCTTCCAAGGTTTTGATTGTTGCCGCCGAAGGCGGCTAGTTTATTGTGCATCCCATTGTGTCTCCTGATCCCAGGCATAGTGTCTCGTGACCCCAGGCATAGTGTATCTCTTGATCCCAGGCATAGTGTCTCTTGACCCTAAGCATAGTGTGTCTCCTGATCCCAGGCATAGTGTCTCCTGACCCCAGGCATTGTGTCTCGTGACCCCAAGCATGGTGTGTCTCATGACCCCGGGCATAGTGTGTCTCCTGATCCCAGGCATAGTGTCTCTTGACCCCAGGCGAAAATAAGGTAGCGGCGAAATTCGCGCGATTTTTGCCCACCAGCTGCAAAAATCGCATGGTTTCTGGCCGCTAGCGTCGAAAATAGCGCGGTTTTCAGCCGTTAGCCGCAAAAACCGCCCGATTTTTGGCCGCTAGCGGCGAAAATCGCACGGTTTTTGGCCGCAAGCGGCGAAAATCGCGCTATTTTTGGCCGGTAGCGGCGAAAATCGCGCTATTTTTGGCTGGTAGCGGCGAAAATCGCGATTTTTGCCCGCCAGCTGCGAAAATCGCATGTTTTTGGCTCGCTAGCGGCGAAAATGGTGCTATTTTTGCCCGCCAGCTGCAAAAATCGCAAAATTTCTGGCCGCTAGCGGCGAAAATCGCACGATTTTTGGCCGCTAGCGGCGAAAATCGCCTTATTTTTGGCCGCTAGCGGCGAAAATAGCCCCTTTTTTGGCCGCTAGCGGCGAAAATCGGTTGATTTTTGGCAGGTAGCGGCGAAATTCGCGCGATTTTTGCCCGCCAGCTGCAAAAATCGCATGGTTTCTGGCGGCTAGCGTCGAAAATAGCGCGGTTTTCGGCCGTTAGCGGCAAAAATCACCCGATTTTTGGCCGCTAGCGGCGAAAACCGCACGGTTTTTGGCCGCAAGCGGCGAAAATCGCGCTATTTTTGGCCGGTAGCGGCGAAAATCGCGATTTTTGCACGCCAGCTGCGAAAATTGCATGGTTTTTGGCCGCTAGAGGCGAAAATCGCGCTATTTTTGGCCGGTAGCGGCGAAAATCGCGATTTTTGCCCGCCAGCTGCGAAAATCGCATGTTTTTGGCCGCTAGCGGCGAAAATCGCGCGGTTTTTGGCCGGTAGCGTCGAAATTCGCACGATTTTTGGCCGCTAGCGTCGAAATTTGCACGATTTTTGACCGCTAGCGGCGAAAATCGCCCCATTTTTGGCCGCTAGCGGCGAATATCGGTCCATTTTTGGCAGGTAGCGGCGAAATTCGCGCGATTTTTGCCCGCCAGCTGCGAAAATCGCATGTTTTTGGCCGCTAGCGGCGAAAATCGCGCGGTTTTTGGCCGGTAGCGGCGAAAATCGCGCTATTTTTGCCCGCCAGGTGCAAAAAGCGATATAGTTTCTGGCCGCTAGCGGCGAAAATCGTGCGATTTTTGGCCGCTAGCGGCGAAATTCGCACGATTTTTGGCCGCTAGCGTCGAAATTTGCACGATTTTTGGCCGCTAGCGGCGAAAATCGCCCAATTTTTGGCCGCTAGCGGCGAAAATAGCCCCTTTTTTGGCCGCTAGCAGCAAAAATAGCCCCTTTTTTGGCCGCAAGCGGCGAAAATCGATTAATTTTTGGCAGGTAGCGGCGAAATTCGCGCGATTTTTGCCCGCCAGCTGCAAAAATCGCATGGTTTCTGGCCGCTAGCGTCGAAAATAGCGCGGTTTTTGGCCGTTAGTCGCAAAAACTGCCCGATTTTTGGCCGCTAGCGGCGAAAATCGCACGGTTTTTGGCCGCTAGCGGCGAAAATCGCGCTATTTTTGGCCGGTAGCGTCGAAAATCGCGATTTTTGCCCGCCAGCTGCGAAAATCGCATTATTTTGGCCGCTAGCGGCGAAAATCGCGCGGTTTTTGGCCGGTAGCGGCGAAAATCGCGCTATTTTTGCCCGCCAGCTGCAAAAATCGCATAGTTTCTGGCCGCTAGCAGCGAAAATCGCGCGGTTTTTGGCCGGTAGCGGCGAAAATCGCGCTATTTTTGCCCGCCAGCTGCAAAAATCGCATAGTTTCTGGCCGCTAGCAGCGAAAATCGCGCGATTTTTGGCCGGTATCAGCGAAAATCGCGCGATTTTTGGCCGTTAGCGTCGAAATTTGCACGATTTTTGACCGCTAGCGGCGAAAATCGCCCCATTTTTGGCCGCTAGCGGCGAAAATAGCCCCTTTTTTGGCCGCTAGCGGCGAAAATCGGTCGATTTTTGGCAGGTAGCGGCGAAATTCGCGCGATTTTTGCCCGCCAGCTGCAAAAATCGCATGGTTTCTGACCGCTAGCGTCGAAAATAGCGCGGTTTTTGGCCGTTAGCGGAAAAAACCGCCCGATTTTTGGCCGGTAGCGGCGAAAATCGCGATTTTTGCCCGCCAGCTGCGAAAATCGCATGTTTTTGGCCGCTAGCGGCGAAAATCGCGGTATTTTTGGCCGGTAGCGGCGAAAATCGCGATTTTTGCCCGCCAGCTGCGAAAATCGCATGTTTTTGGCCGCTAGCGGCGAAAATCGCGCGGTTTTTGGCCGGTAGCGGCGAAAATCGCGCTATTTTTGCCCGCCAGCTGCAAAAATCGCATGGTTTCTGGCCGCTAGCTTCGAAAATAGCGCGGTTTTTGGCCGTTAGCTGCAAAAACCGCCCGATTTTTGGCCGCTAGCGGCGAAAATCGCAAGGTTTTTGGCCGGTAGCGGCGAAAATCGCGGTATTTTTGGCCGGTAGCGGCGAAAATCGCGATTTTTGCCCGCCAGCCGCGAAAATCGCATGTTTTTGGCCGCTAGAGGCGAAAATCGCGCTATTTTTGGCCTGTAGCAGCGAAAATCGCTATTTTTGCCCGCCAGCTGCGAAAGTCGCATGTTTTTGGCCGCTAGCGGTGAAAATCGCGCGGTTTTTGGCCGGTAGGGGCGAAAATCACGCTATTTTTGCCCGCCAGATGCAAAAATTGCATAGTTTCTGGCCGCTAGCGGCGAAAATCGCGCGATTTTTGACCGCTAGCGGAAAAAATCGACCGATTTTTGGCCGCTAGCGGCGAAAACCGCACGGTTTTTGGCCGCAAGCGGCGAAAATCGCGCTATTTTTGGCCGGTAGCGATGAAAATCGCGATTTTTGCACGCTAGCTGCGAAAATCGCATGGTTTTTGGCCGCTAGAGGCAAAAATCGCATGTTTTTGGTCGCTAGCGGCGAAAATCGCGCGGTTTTTGGCCGGTAGCGGCGAAAATCGCGATTTTTGCCCGCCAGCTGCGAAAATCGCATAGTTTCTGGCCGCTAGCGGCGAATATCGCGCGAATTTTAGCCGCTAGCAGCGAAATTCGCACGATTTTTGGCCGCTAGCGGCGAAATTTGCACGATTTTTGGCCGCTAGCGGCGAAAATAGCCCCTTTTTTGGCCGCCTCTTTTTTGACCAAAAACCGTGCGATATTCGCCGCTAGCGGCCAAAAATCGGGCGGTTATTGCGACTAACGGCCAAAAACCGCGCTATTTTCGACGCTAGCGGCCAGAAACCATGCGATTTTTGCAGCTGGCGGGCAAAAATCGCGCGAATTTCGCCGCTACCTGCCAAAAATCGACCGATTTTCGCCGCTAGCGGCCAAAAAAGGGGCTATTTTCGCCGCTACCGGGCAAAAATGGGGCGATTTTCGCGGCTAGCGGCCAAAAATCGTGCAAATTTCGACGCTAGCGGACAAAAATCGTGCGAATTTCGCCGCTAGCGGCCAAAAATCGCATGATTTTCGCCGCTAGCGGCCAGAAACTATGCGATTTTTGCACCTGGCGCGCAAAAATAGCGCGATTTTCGCCGCTACCGGCCAAAAACCGCGCAATTTTCGCCGCTAGCGGCCAAAAACATGCGATTTTCGCAGCTGGCGGGCAAAAATCACGATTTTCGCCGCTACCGGCCAAAAATCGGGCGGTTTTTTCCGCTAACGGCCAAAAACCGCGCTATTTTCGACGCTAGCGGTCAGAAACCATGCGATTTTTGCAGCTGGCGGGCAAAAATCGCGCGAATTTCGCCGCTACCTGCCAAAAATCGACCGATTTTCGCCGCTAGCGGCCAAAAAAGGGGCTATTTTCGCCGCTAGCGGCCAAAAATGGGGCGATTTTCGCCGCTAGCGGTCAAAAATCGTGCAAATTTCGACGCTAACGGCCAAAAATCGCGCGATTTTCGCTGCTACCGGCCAAAAATCGCGCGATTTTCGCTGCTAGCGGCCAGAAACTATGCGATTTTTGCAGCTGGCGGGCAAAAATAGCGCGATTTTCGCCGCTACCGGCCAAAAACCGCGCGATTTTCGCTGCTAGCGGCCAGAAACTATGCGATTTTTGCAGCTGGCGGGCAAAAATAGCGCGATTTTCGCCGCTACCGGCCAAAAACCGCGCGATTTTCGCCGCTAGCGGCCAAAATAATGCGATTTTCGCAGCTGGCGGGCAAAAATCGCGATTTTCGACGCTACCGGCCAAAAATAGCGCGATTTTCGCCGCTAGCGGCCAAAAACCGTGCGATTTTCGCCGCTAGCGGCCAAAAATCGGGCAGTTTTTGCGACTAACGGCCAAAAACCGCGCTATTTTCGACGCTAGCGGCCAGAAACCATGCGATTTTTGCAGCTGGCGGGCAAAAATCGCGCGAATTTCGCCGCTACCTGCCAAAAATTAATCGATTTTCGCCGCTAGCGGCCAAAAAAGGGGCTATTTTCGCTGCTAGCGGCCAAAAAAGGGGCTATTTTCGCCGCTAGCGGCCAAAAATTGGGCGATTTTCGCCGCTAGCGGCCAAAAATCGTGCAAATTTCGACGCTAGCGGCCAAAAATCGTGCGAATTTCGCCGCTAGCGGCCAAAAATCGCACGATTTTCGCCGCTAGCGGCCAGAAACTATATCGCTTTTTGCACCTGGCGGGCAAAAATAGCGCGATTTTCGCCGCTACCGGCCAAAAACCGCGCGATTTTCGCCGCTAGCGGCCAAAAACATGCGATTTTCGCAGCTGGCGGGCAAAAATCGCGCGAATTTCGCCGCTACCTGCCAAAAATGGACCGATATTCGCCGCTAGCGGCCAAAAATGGGGCGATTTTCGCCGCTAGCGGTCAAAAATCGTGCAAATTTCGACGCTAGCGGCCAAAATAAATTTCCAAAATAATTTCCAAATAATTTCCAAAATAATTTAATTAATTTTTTTTTAATAATTTTAAATTTTTTTAATAATTTTTAAATTGCCAAAATAATTTCGCCGCGGCCAAAAACCGTGCGATTTTCGCCGCTAGCGGCCAAAAATCGGGCGGTTTTTGCGGCTAACGGCCGAAAATCGCGCTATTTTCGACGCTAGCGGCCAAAAACATGCAATTTTCGCAGCTGGCGGGCAAAAATCGCGATTTTCGCCGCTGCCGGCCAAAAATAGCGCGATTTTCGCCTCTAGCGGCCAAAAACCATGCGATTTTCGCAGCTGGCGTGCAAAAATCACGATTTTCGCTGCTACCGGCCAAAAATAGCCCGATTTTCGCCGCTTGCGGCCAAAAACCGTGCCGTTTTCGCCGCTAGCGGCCAAAAATCGGGCGATTTTTGCCGCTAACGGCCGAAAACCGGGCTATTTTCAAAGTTAGCGACCAGAAACCATGCGATTTTAGCGGCTGGCGGGCAAAAATCGCGCGAATTTCGCCGCTACCTGCCAAAAATCGACCGATTTTCGCCACTAGCGGCCAGAAAAGGGGCTATTTTCGCCGCTAGCGGCCAAAAATCGTGCAAATTTCGCCGCTAGCGGCCAAAAATCGTGCGAATTTCGCTGCTAGCGGCCAAAATTCGCGCGATTTTCGCCGCTAGCGGCCAGAAACTATGCGATTTTCGCAGCTGGCGGGCAAAAATCGCGATTTTCGCCGCTACCGGCCAAAAACCGCGCGATTTTCGCCGCTAGCGACAAAAAACATGCGATTTTTGCCTCTAGCGGCCAAAAACCATGCGATTTTTGCAGCTGGCGTGCAAAAATCGCGATTTTCATCGCTACCGGCCAAAAATAGCGCGATTTTCGCCGCTTGCGGCCAAAAACCGTGCGGTTTTCGCCGCTAGCGGCCAAAAATCGGGCGATTTTTTCCGCTAGCGGTCAAAAATCGCGCGATTTTCGCCGCTAGTGGCCAGAAACTATGCAATTTTTGCATCTGGCGGGCAAAAATAGCGTGATTTTCGCCCCTACCGGCCAAAAACCGCGCGATTTTCACCGCTAGCGGCCAAAAACATGCGACTTTCGCAGCTGGCGGGCAAAAATAGCGATTTTCGCTGCTACAGGCCAAAAATAGCGCGATTTTCGCCTCTAGCGGCCAAAAACTTGCGATTTTCGCAGCTGGCGGGCAAAAATCGCGATTTTCGCCGCTACCGGCCAAAAATACCGCGATTTTCGCCGCTAGCGGCCAAAAACCTTGCGATTTTCGCCGCTATCGGCCAAAAATCGGGCGGTTTTTGCGGCTAACGGCCGAAAACCGCGCTATTTTCGACGCTAGCGGCCAGAAACCATGCGATTTTTGCAGCTGGCGGGAAAAAATCGCCAAAATTTCGCCGCTACCTGCCAAAAATCGACCGATTTTCGCCGCGAGTGGCCAAAAAAGGGGCTATTTTCGCCGCTAGCGGCCGAAAACCGCACTATTTTCGACGCTAGCGGCGAAATTCGCACGATTTTTGGCCGCTAGCGTCGAAATTTGCACGATTTTTGGCCAATAGCGGCGAAAATCGCCCAATTTTTGGCCGCTAGCGGCGAAAATAGCCCCTTTTTTGGCCGCTAGCAGCGAAAATAGCCCCTTTTTTGGCCGCTAGCGGCGAAAATCGATTAATTTTTGGCAGGGTAGCGGCGAAAATCGCGCGATTTTTGCCCGCCAGCTGCAAAAATCGCATGGTTTCTGGCCGCTAGCGTCGAAAATAGCGCGGTTTTTGGCCGTTAGTCGCAAAAAACTGCCCGATTTTTGGCCGCTAGCGGCGAAAATCGCACGGTTTTTGGCCGCTAGCGGCGAAAATCGCGCTATTTTTGGCCGGTAGCGTCGAAAATCGCGATTTTTGCCCGCCAGCTGCGAAAATCGCATTATTTTGGCCGCTAGCGGCGAAAATCGCGCGGTTTTTTGGCCGGTAGCGGCGAAAATCGCGCTATTTTTGCCCGCCAGCTGCAAAAATCGCATAGTTTCTGGCCGCTAGCAGCGAAAATCGCGCGGTTTTTGGCCGGTAGCGGCGAAAATCGCGCTATTTTTGCCCGCCAGCTGCAAAAATCGCATAGTTTCTGGCCGCTAGCAGCGAAAATCGCGCGATTTTTGGCCGGTAGCAGCGAAAATCGCGCGATTTTTGGCCGTTAGCGTCGAAATTTGCACGATTTTTGACCGCTAGCGGCGAAAATCGCCCCATTTTTGGCCGCTAGCGGCGAAAATAGCCCCTTTTTTTGGCCGCTAGCGGCGAAAATCGGTCGATTTTTGGCAGGTAGCGGCGAAATTCGCGCGATTTTTGCCCGCCAGCTGCAAAAATCGCATGGTTTCTGGCCGCTAGCGTCGAAAATAGCGCGGTTTTTGGCCGTTAGCGGAAAAAACCGCCCGATTTTTGGCCGGTAGCGGCGAAAATCGCGATTTTTGCCCGCCAGCTGCGAAAATCGCATGTTTTTGGCCGCTAGCGGCGAAAATTGCGCGGTTTTTGGCCGGTAGCGGCGAAAATCGCGCTATTTTTGCGCGCCAGGTGCAAAAATCGCATAGTTTCTGGCCGCTAGCGGCGAAAATCGCGCGATTTTTGGCCGCTAGCGGCGAAATTCGCACGATTTTTGTCCGCTAGCGTCGAAATTTGCACGATTTTTGGCCGCTAGCCGCGAAAATCGCCCAATTTTTGGCCGCTAGCGGCGAAAATAGCCCCTTTTTTTGGCCGCTAGCGGTGAAAATAGCCCCTTTTTTTGGCCGCTAGCGGCGAAAATCGCGCGTTTTTTGGCCGGTAGCGGCGAAAATCGTGCTATTTTTGGCCAGTAGCGGTGAAAATCGCGATTTTTGCCCGCCAGCTGCGAAAATCGCATGTTTTTGGCCGCTAGCAGCGAAAATCGCGCGGTTTTTTGGCCGGTAGCGGCGAAAATCGCGCTATTTTTGCCCGCCAGTTGCAAAAATCGCAAAGTTTCTGGCCGCTAGTGGCGAAAATCGCGCGGTTTTTGGCCGGTAGCGGCGAAATTCGCACGATTTTTTTCCCCGCTAGCGTCGAAATTTGCACGATTTTTGGCCGCTAGCCGCAAAAATCGCCCCATTTTTGGCCGGTAGCGGCGAAAATAGCCCCTTTTTTGGCCGCTAGCGGCGAAAATCGGTCGATTTTTGGCAGGTAGCGGCGAAATTCGCGCGATTTTTGCCCGCCAGCTGCAAAAATCGCATGGTTTCTGGCTGCTAGCGTCGAAAATAGCGCGGTTTTTGGCCGTTAGTCGCAATAACCGCCCGATTTTTGGCCGCTAGCGGCGAATATCGCACGGTTTTTGGTCAAAAAAGAGGCGGCCAAAAAAGGGGCTATTTTCGCCGCTAGCGGCCAAAAATCGTGCAAATTTCGCCGCTAGCGGCCAAAAATCGTGCGAATTTCGCTGCTAGCGGCCAAAATTCGCGCGATATTCGCCGCTAGCGGCCAGAAACTATGCGATTTTCGCAGCTGGCGGGCAAAAATCGCGATTTTCGCCGCTACCGGCCAAAAACCGCGCGATTTTCGCCGCTAGCGACCAAAAACATGCGATTTTTGCCTCTAGCGGCCAAAAACCATGCGATTTTCGCAGCTAGCGTGCAAAAATCGCGATTTTCATCGCTACCGGCCAAAAATAGCGCGATTTTCGCCGCTTGCGGCCAAAAACCGTGCGGTTTTCGCCGCTAGCGGCCAAAAATCGGTCGATTTTTTCCGCTAGCGGTCAAAAATCGCGCGATTTTCGCAGCTAGCGGCCAGAAACTATGCAATTTTTGCATCTGGCGGGCAAAAATAGCGTGATTTTCGCCCCTACCGGCCAAAAACCGCGCGATTTTCACCGCTAGCGGCCAAAAACATGCGATTTTCGCAGCTGGCGGGCAAAAATAGCGATTTTCGCTGCTACAGGCCAAAAATAGCGCGATTTTCGCCTCCAGCGGCCAAAAACATGCGATTTTCGCGGCTGGCGGGCAAAAATCGCGATTTTCGCCGCTACCGGCCAAAAATACCGCGATTTTCGCCGCTACCGGCCAAAAACCTTGCGATTTTCGCCGCTAGCGGCCAAAAATCGGGCGGTTTTTGCAGCTAACGGCCAAAAACCGCGCTATTTTCGAAGCTAGCGGCCAGAAACCATGCGATTTTTGCAGCTGGCGGGCAAAAATAGCGCGATTTTCGCCGCTACCGGCCAAAAACCGCGCGATTTTCGCCGCTAGCGGCCAAAAACATGCGATTTTTGCAGCTGGCGGGAAAAAATCGCCAAAATTTCGCCGCTACCTGCCAAAAATCGACCGATTTTCGCCGCGAGCGGCCAAAAAAGGGGCTATTTTCGCCGCTAGCGGCCGAAAACCGCACTATTTTCGACGCTAGCGGCCAGAAACCATGCAATTTTTGCAGCTGGCGGGCAAAAATCGCGCGAATTTCGCCGCTACCTGCCAAAAATCGACCGATTTTCCCCGCTAGCGGCCAAAATAGGGGCTATTTTCGCCGCTAGCTGCCAAAAAAGGGGATATTTTCGTCGCTAGCGGCCAAAAATGGGGCGATTTTCGCCGCTAGCGGCCAAAATTCGTGCGATTTTCGCCGCTAGCGGCCAAAAACATGCGATTTTCGGAGCTGGCGAGCAAAAATCGCGATTTTCGCCGGTACCGGCCAAAAATAGCGCGATTTTCGCCGCTACCGGCCAAAAATAGCGCGATTTTCGCCGCTAGCGGCCAAAAACCGTGCGATTTTCGCCGCTAGCGGCCAAAAATCGGGCGGTTTTTGCGGCTAACGGCCGAAAATCGCGCTATTTTCGACGCTAGCGGCCAAAAACATGCAATTTTCGCAGCTGGCGGGCAAAAATCGCGATTTTCGCCGCTGCCGGCCAAAAATAGCGCGATTTTCGCCTCTAGCGGCCAAAAACCATGCGATTTTCGCAGCTGGCGTGCAAAAATCACGATTTTCGCTGCTACCGGCCAAAAATAGCCCGATTTTCGCCGCTTGCGGCCAAAAACCGTGCCGTTTTCGCCGCTAGCGGCCAAAAATCGGGCGATTTTTGCCGCTAACGGCCGAAAACCGGGCTATTTTCAAAGTTAGCGACCAGAAACCATGCGATTTTAGCGGCTGGCGGGCAAAAATCGCGCGAATTTCGCCGCTACCTGCCAAAAATCGACCGATTTTCGCCACTAGCGGCCAGAAAAGGGGCTATTTTCGCCGCTAGCGGCCAAAAATCGTGCAAATTTCGCCGCTAGCGGCCAAAAATCGTGCGAATTTCGCTGCTAGCGGCCAAAATTCGCGCGATTTTCGCCGCTAGCGGCCAGAAACTATGCGATTTTCGCAGCTGGCGGGCAAAAATCGCGATTTTCGCCGCTACCGGCCAAAAACCGCGCGATTTTCGCCGCTAGCGACCAAAAACATGCGATTTTTGCCTCTAGCGGCCAAAAACCATGCGATTTTCGCAGCTGGCGTGCAAAAATCGCGATTTTCATCGCTACCGGCCAAAAATAGCGCGATTTTCGCCGCTTGCGGCCAAAAACCGTGCGGTTTTCGCCGCTAGCGGCCAAAAATCGGGCGATTTTTTCCGCTAGCGGTCAAAAATCGCGCGATTTTCGCCGCTAGCGGCCAGAAACTATGCAATTTTTGCATCTGGCGGGCAAAAATAGCGTGATTTTCGCCCCTACCGGCCAAAAACCGCGCGATTTTCACCGCTAGCGGCCAAAAACATGCGATTTTCGCAGCTGGCGGGCAAAAATAGCGATTTTCGCTGCTACAGGCCAAAAATAGCGCGATTTTCGCCTCTAGCGGCCAAAAACATGCGATTTTCGCAGCTGGCGGGCAAAAATCGCGATTTTCGCCGCTACCGGCCAAAAATACCGCGATTTTCGCCGCTAGCGGCCAAAAACCTTGCGATTTTCGCCGCTATCGGCCAAAAATCGGGCGGTTTTTGCGGCTAACGGCCGAAAACCGCGCTATTTTCGACGCTAGCGGCCAGAAACCATGCGATTTTTGCAGCTGGCGGGAAAAAATCGCCAAAATTTCGCCGCTACCTGCCAAAAATCGACCGATTTTCGCCGCGAGCGGCCAAAAAAGGGGCTATTTTCGCCGCTAGCGGCCGAAAACCGCACTATTTTCGACGCTAGCGGCCAGAAACCATGCAATTTTTGCAGCTGGCGGGCAAAAATCGCGCGAATTTCGCCGCTACCTGCCAAAAATCGACCGATTTTCCCCGCTAGCGGCCAAAATAGGGGCTATTTTCGCCGCTAGCTGCCAAAAAAGGGGATATTTTCGTCGCTAGCGGCCAAAAATGGGGCGATTTTCGCCGCTAGCGGCCAAAATTCGTGCGATTTTAGCCGCTAGCGGCCAAAAACATGCGATTTTCGGAGCTGGCGAGCAAAAATCGCGATTTTCGCCGGTACCGGCCAAAAATAGCGCGATTTTCGCCGCTACCGGCCAAAAATAGCGCGATTTTCGCCGCTAGCGGCCAAAAACCGTGCGATTTTCGCCGCTAGCGGCCAAAAATCGGGCGGTTTTTGCGGCTAACGGCCGAAAATCCCGCTATTTTCGATGCTAGCGGCCAAAAACATGCAATTTTCGCAGCTGGCGGGCAAAAATCGCGATTTTCGCCGCTGCCGGCCAAAAATAGCGCGATTTTCGCCTCTAGCGGCCAAAAACCATGCGATTTTCGCAGCTGGCGTGCAAAAATCACGATTTTCGCTGCTACCGGCCAAAAATAGCCCGATTTTCGCCGCTTGCGGCCAAAAACCGTGCCGTTTTCGCCGCTAGCGGCCAAAAATCGGGCGATTTTTGCCGCTAACGGCCGAAAACCGGGCTATTTTCAAAGTTAGCGACCAGAAACCATGCGATTTTACCGCCTGGCGGGCAAAAATCGCGCGAATTTCGCCGCTACCTGCCAAAAATCGCATGTTTTTGGTCGCTAGCGGCGAAAATCGCGCGGTTTTTGGCCGGTAGCGGCGAAAATCGCGATTTTTGCCCGCCAGCTGCGAAAATCGCATAGTTTCTGGCCGCTAGCGGCGAAAATCGCGCGAGTTTTGGCCGCTAGCAGCGAAATTCGCACGATTTTTGGCCGCTAGCGGCGAAATTTGCACGATTTTTGGCCGCTAGCGGCGAAAATAGCCCCTTTTCTGGCCGCTAGTGGCGAAAATCGGTCGATTTTTGGCAGGTAGCGGCGAAATTCGCGCGATTTTTGCCCGCCAGCCGCTAAAATCGCATGGTTTCTGGTCGCTAACTTTGAAAATAGCCCGGTTTTCGGCCGTTAGCGGCAAAAATCGCCCGATTTTTGGCCGCTAGCGGCGAAAACGGCACGGTTTTTGGCCGCAAGCGGCGAAAATCGGGCTATTTTTGGCCGGTAGCAGCGAAAATCGTGATTTTTGCACGCCAGCTGCGAAAATCGCATGGTTTTTGGCCGCTAGAGGCGAAAATCGCGCTATTTTTGGCCGGCAGCGGCGAAAATCGCGATTTTTGCCCGCCAGCTGCGAAAATTGCATGTTTTTGGCCGCTAGCGTCGAAAATAGCGCGATTTTCGGCCGTTAGCCGCAAAAACCGCCCGATTTTTGGCCGCTAGCGGCGAAAATCGCACGGTTTTTGGCCGCTAGCGGCGAAAATCGCGCTATTTTTGGCCGGTAGCGGCGAAAATCGCATGTTTTTGGCCGCTAGCGGCGAAAATTGCGCGGTTTTTGGCCGGTAGCGGCGAAAATCGCGCTATTTTTGCGCGCCAGGTGCAAAAATCGCATAGTTTCTGGCCGCTAGCGGCGAAAATCGCGCGATTTTTGGCCGTTAGCGGAAAAAACCGCCCGATTTTTGGCCGGTAGCGGCGAAAATCGCGATTTTTACCCGCCAGCTGCGAAAATCGCATGTTTTGGCCGCTAGCGGCGAAAATTGCGCGGTTTTTGGCCGGTAGCGGCGAAAATCGCGCTATTTTTGCGCGCCAGGTGCAAAAATCGCATAGTTTCTGGCCGCTAGCGGCGAAAATCGCGCGATTTTTGGCCGCTAGCGGCGAAATTCGCACGATTTTTGTCCGCTAGCGTCGAAATTTGCACGATTTTTGGCCGCTAGCCGCGAAAATCGCCCCATTTTTGGCCGCTAGCGGCGAAAATAGCCCCTTTTTTTGGCCGCTAGCGGTGAAAATAGCCCCTTTTTTTGGCCGCTAGCGGCGAAAATCGCGCGTTTTTTGGCCGGTTGCGGCGAAAATCGTGCTATTTTTGGCCAGTAGCGGTGAAAATCGCGATTTTTGCCCGCCAGCTGCGAAAATCGCATGTTTTTGGCCGCTAGCAGCGAAAATCGCGCGGTTTTTGGCCGGTAGCGGCGAAAATCGCGCTATTTTTGCCCGCCAGTTGCAAAAATCGCAAAGTTTCTGGCCGCTAGTGGCGAAAATCGCGCGGTTTTTGGCCGGTAGCGGCGAAATTCGCACGATTTTTTTCCCCGCTAGCGTCGAAATTTGCACGATTTTTGGCCGCTAGCCGCAAAAATCGCCCCATTTTTGGCCGGTAGCGGCGAAAATAGCCCCTTTTTTGGCCGCTAGCGGCGAAAATCGGTCGATTTTTGGCAGGTAGCGGCGAAATTCGCGCGATTTTTGCCCGCCAGCTGCAAAAATCGCATGGTTTCTGGCTGCTAGCGTCGAAAATAGCGCGGTTTTTGGCCGTTAGTCGCAATAACCGCCCGATTTTTGGCCGCTAGCGGCGAATATCGCACGGTTTTTGGTCAAAAAAGAGGCGGCCAAAAAAGGGGCTATTTTCGCCGCTAGCGGCCAAAAATCGTGCAAATTTCGCCGCTAGCGGCCAAAAATCGTGCGAATTTCGCTGCTAGCGGCCAAAATTCGCGCGATATTCGCCGCTAGCGGCCAGAAACTATGCGATTTTCGCAGCTGGCGGGCAAAAAATCGCGATTTTCGCCGCTACCGGCCAAAAACCGCGCGATTTTCGCCGCTAGCGACCAAAAACATGCGATTTTTGCCTCTAGCGGCCAAAAACCATGCGATTTTCGCAGCTAGCGTGCAAAAATCGCGATTTTCATCGCTACCGGCCAAAAATAGCGCGATTTTCGCCGCTTGCGGCCAAAAACCGTGCGGTTTTCGCCGCTAGCGGCCAAAAATCGGGCGATTTTTTCCGCTAGCGGTCAAAAATCGCGCGATTTTCGCCGCTAGCGGCCAGAAACTATGCAATTTTTGCATCTGGCGGGCAAAAATAGCGTGATTTTCGCCCCTACCGGCCAAAAACCGCGCGATTTTCACCGCTAGCGGCCAAAAACATGCGATTTTCGCAGCTGGCGGGCAAAAATAGCGATTTTCGCTGCTACAGGCCAAAAATAGCGCGATTTTCGCCTCCAGCGGCCAAAAACATGCGATTTTCGCGGCTGGCGGGCAAAAATCGCGATTTTCGCCGCTACCGGCCAAAAATACCGCGATTTTCGCCGCTACCGGCCAAAAACCTTGCGATTTTCGCCGCTAGCGGCCAAAAATCGGGCGGTTTTTGCAGCTAACGGCCAAAAACCGCGCTATTTTCGAAGCTAGCGGCCAGAAACCATGCGATTTTTGCAGCTGGCGGGCAAAAATAGCGCGATTTTCGCCGCTACCGGCCAAAAACCGCGCGATTTTCGCCGCTAGCGGCCAAAAACATGCGATTTTCGCAGCTGGCGGGCAAAAATCGCGATTTTCGCCGCTACCGGCCAAAAATACCGCGATTTTCGCCGCTAGCGGCCAAAAACCTTGCGATTTTCGCCGCTATCGGCCAAAAATCGGGCGGTTTTTGCGGCTAACGGCCGAAAACCGCGCTATTTTCGACGCTAGCGGCCAGAAACCATGCGATTTTTGCAGCTGGCGGGAAAAAATCGCCAAAATTTCGCCGCTACCTGCCAAAAATCGACCGATTTTCGCCGCGAGCGGCCAAAAAAGGGGCTATTTTCGCCGCTAGCGGCCGAAAACCGCACTATTTTCGACGCTAGCGGCCAGAAACCATGCAATTTTTGCAGCTGGCGGGCAAAAATCGCGCGAATTTCGCCGCTACCTGCCAAAAATCGGCCGATTTTCCCCGCTAGCGGCCAAAATAGGGGCTATTTTCGCCGCTAGCTGCCAAAAAAGGGGATATTTTCGTCGCTAGCGGCCAAAAATGGGGCGATTTTCGCCGCTAGCGGCCAAAATTCGTGCGATTTTCGCCGCTAGCGGCCAAAAACATGCGATTTTCGGAGCTGGCGAGCAAAAATCGCGATTTTCGCCGGTACCGGCCAAAAATAGCGCGATTTTCGCCGCTACCGGCCAAAAATAGCGCGATTTTCGCCGCTAGCGGCCAAAAACCGTGCGATTTTCGCCGCTAGCGGCCAAAAATCGGGCGGTTTTTGCGGCTAACGGCCGAAAATCGCGCTATTTTCGACGCTAGCGGCCAAAAACATGCAATTTTCGCAGCTGGCGGGCAAAAATCGCGATTTTCGCCGCTGCCGGCCAAAAATAGCGCGATTTTCGCCTCTAGCGGCCAAAAACCATGCGATTTTCGCAGCTGGCGTGCAAAAATCACGATTTTCGCTGCTACCGGCCAAAAATAGCCCGATTTTCGCCGCTTGCGGCCAAAAACCGTGCCGTTTTCGCCGCTAGCGGCCAAAAATCGGGCGATTTTTGCCGCTAACGGCCGAAAACCGGGCTATTTTCAAAGTTAGCGACCAGAAACCATGCGATTTTAGCGGCTGGCGGGCAAAAATCGCGCGAATTTCGCCGCTACCTGCCAAAAATCGACCGATTTTCGCCACTAGCGGCCAGAAAAGGGGCTATTTTCGCCGCTAGCGGCCAAAAATCGTGCAAATTTCGCCGCTAGCGGCCAAAAATCGTGCGAATTTCGCTGCTAGCGGCCAAAATTCGCGCGATTTTTGCCGCTAGCGGCCAGAAACTATGCGATTTTCGCAGCTGGCGGGCAAAAATCGCGATTTTCGCCGCTACCGGCCAAAAACCGCGCGATTTTCGCCGCTAGCGACCAAAAACATGCGATTTTTGCCTCTAGCGGCCAAAAACCATGCGATTTTCGCAGCTGGCGTGCAAAAATCGCGATTTTCATCGCTACCGGCCAAAAATAGCGCGATTTTCGCCGCTTGCGGCCAAAAACCGTGCGGTTTTCGCCGCTAGCGGCCAAAAATCGGGCGATTTTTTCCGCTAGCGGTCAAAAATCGCGCGATTTTCGCCGCTAGCGGCCAGAAACTATGCAATTTTTGCATCTGGCGGGCAAAAATAGCGTGATTTTCGCCCCTACCGGCCAAAAACCGCGCGATTTTCACCGCTAGCGGCCAAAAACATGCGATTTTCGCAGCTGGCGGGCAAAAATAGCGATTTTCGCTGCTACAGGCCAAAAATAGCGCGATTTTCGCCTCTAGCGGCCAAAAACATGCGATTTTCGCAGCTGGCGGGCAAAAATCGCGATTTTCGCCGCTACCGGCCAAAAATACCGCGATTTTCGCCGCTAGCGGCCAAAAACCTTGCGATTTTCGCCGCTATCGGCCAAAAATCGGGCGGTTTTTGCGGCTAACGGCCGAAAACCGCGCTATTTTCGAAGCTAGCGGCCAGAAACCATGCGATTTTTGCAGCTGGCGGGCAAAAATAGCGCGATTTTCGCCGCTACCGGCCAAAAACCGCGCGATTTTCGCCGCTAGCGGCCAAAAACATGCGATTTTCGCAGCTGGCGGGCAAAAATCGCGATTTTCGCCGCTACCGGCCAAAAATACCGCGATTTTCGCCGCTATCGGCCAAAAATCGGGCGGTTTTTGCGGCTAACGGCCGAAAACCGCGCTATTTTCGACGCTAGCGGCCAGAAACCATGCGATTTTTGCAGCTGGCGGGAAAAAATCGCCAAAATTTCGCCGCTACCTGCCAAAAATCGACCGATTTTCGCCGCGAGCGGCCAAAAAAGGGGCTATTTTCGCCGCTAGCGGCCGAAAACCGCACTATTTTCGACGCTAGCGGCCAGAAACCATGCAATTTTTGCAGCTGGCGGGCAAAAATCGCGCGAATTTCGCCGCTACCTGCCAAAAATCGACCGATTTTCCCCGCTAGCGGCCAAAATAGGGGCTATTTTCGCCGCTAGCTGCCAAAAACGGGGATATTTTCGTCGCTAGCGGCCAAAAATGGGGCGATTTTCGCCGCTAGCGGCCAAAATTCGTGCGATTTTCGCCGCTAGCGGCCAAAAACATGCGATTTTCGGAGCTGGCGAGCAAAAATCGCGATTTTCGCCGGTACCGGCCAAAAATAGCGCGATTTTCGCCGCTACCGGCCAAAAATAGCGCGATTTTCGCCGCTAGCGGCCAAAAACCGTGCGATTTTCGCCGCTAGCGGCCAAAAATCGGGCGGTTTTTGCGGCTAACGGCCGAAAATCCCGCTATTTTCGACGCTAGCGGCCAAAAACATGCAATTTTCGCAGCTGGCGGGCAAAAATCGCGATTTTCGCCGCTGCCGGCCAAAAATAGCGCGATTTTCGCCTCTAGCGGCTAAAAACCGTGCCGTTTTCGCCGCTAGCGGCCAAAAATCGGGCTATTTTCAAAGTTAGCGACCAGAAACCATGCGATTTTAGCGGCTGGCGGGCAAAAATCGCGCGAATTTCGCCGCTACCTGCCAAAAATCGACCGATTTTCGCCACTAGCGGCCAAAAAAGGGGCTATTTTCGCCGCTAGCGGCCAAAAATCGTGCAAATTTCGCTGCTAGCGGCCAAAAATCGTGCGAATTTCGCTGCTAGCGGCCAAAATTCGCGCGATATTCGCCGCTAGCGGCCAGAAACTATGCGATTTTCGCAGCTGGCGGGCAAAAATCGCGATTTTCGCCGCTACCGGCCAAAAACCGCGCGATTTTCGCCGCTAGCAACCAAAAACATGCGATTTTTGCCTCTAGCGGCCAAAAACCATGCGATTTTCGCAGCTGGCGTGCAAAAATCGCGATTTTCATCGCTACCGGCCAAAAATAGCGCGATTTTCGCCTCTTGCGGCCAAAAACCGTGCGGTTTTCGCCGCTAGCGGCCAAAAATCGGGCGATTTTTTCCGCTAGCGGTCAAAAATCGCGCGATTTTCGCCGCTAGCGGCCAGAAACTATGCAATTTTTGCATCTGGCGGGCAAAAATAGCGTGATTTTCGCCCCTACCGGCCAAAAACCGCGCGATTTTCACCGCTAGCGGCCAAAAACATGCGATTTTCGCAGCTGGCGGGCAAAAATAGCGATTTTCGCTGCTACAGGCCAAAAATAGCGCGATTTTCGCCTCTAGCGGCCAAAAACATGCGATTTTCGCGGCTGGCGGGCAAAAATCGCGATTTTCGCCGCTACCGGCCAAAAATACCGCGATTTTCGCCGCTACCGGCCAAAAACCTTGCGATTTTCGCCGCTAGCGGCCAAAAATCGGGCGGTTTTTGCAGCTAACGGCCAAAACCCGCGCTATTTTCGAAGCTAGCGGCCAGAAACCATGCGATTTTTGCAGCTGGCGGGAAAAAATAGCGCGATTTTCGCCGCTACCGGCCAAAAACCGCGCGATTTTCGCCGCTAGCGGCCAAAAACATGCGATTTTCGCAGCTGGCGGGCAAAAATCGCGATTTTCGCCGCTACCGGCCAAAAATACCGCGATTTTCGCCGCTATCGGCCAAAAATCGGGCGGTTTTTGCGGCTAACGGCCGAAAACCGCGCTATTTTCGACGCTAGCGGCCAGAAACCATGCGATTTTTGCAGCTGGCGGGAAAAAATCGCCAAAATTTCGCCGCTACCTGCCAAAAATCGACCGATTTTCGCCGCGAGCGGCCAAAAAAGGGGCTATTTTCGCCGCTAGCGGCCGAAAACCGCACTATTTTCGACGCTAGCGGCCAGAAACCATGCAATTTTTGCAGCTGGCGGGCAAAAATCGCGCGAATTTCGCCGCTACCTGCCAAAAATCGACCGATTTTCCCCGCTAGCGGCCAAAATAGGGGCTATTTTCGCCGCTAGCTGCCAAAAAAGGGGATATTTTCGTCGCTAGCGGCCAAAAATGGGGCGATTTTCGCCGCTAGCGGCCAAAATTCGTGCGATTTTCGCCGCTAGCGGCCAAAAACATGCGATTTTCGGAGCTGGCGAGCAAAAATCGCGATTTTCGCCGGTACCGGCCAAAAATAGCGCGATTTTCGCCGCTACCGGCCAAAAATAGCGCGATTTTCGCCGCTAGCGGCCAAAAACCGTGCGATTTTCGCCGCTAGCGGCCAAAAATCGGGCGGTTTTTGCGGCTAACGGCCGAAAATCGCGCTATTTTCGACGCTAGCGGCCAAAAACATGCAATTTTCGCAGCTGGCGGGCAAAAATCGCGATTTTCGCCGCTGCCGGCCAAAAATAGCGCGATTTTCGCCTCTAGCGGCCAAAAACCATGCGATTTTCGCAGCTGGCGTGCAAAAATCACGATTTTCGCTGCTACCGGCCAAAAATAGCCCGATTTTCGCCGCTTGCGGCCAAAAACCGTGCCGTTTTCGCCGCTAGCGGCCAAAAATCGGGCGATTTTTGCCGCTAACGGCCGAAAACCGGGCTATTTTCAAAGTTAGCGACCAGAAACCATGCGATTTTAGCGGCTGGCGGGCAAAAATCGCGCGAATTTCGCCGCTACCTGCCAAAAATCGACCGATTTTCGCCACTAGCGGCCAGAAAAGGGGCTATTTTCGCCGCTAGCGGCCAAAAATCGTGCAAATTTCGCCGCTAGCGGCCAAAAATCGTGCGAATTTCGCTGCTAGCGGCCAAAATTCGCGCGATTTTCGCCGCTAGCGGCCAGAAACTATGCGATTTTCGCAGCTGGCGGGCAAAAATCGCGATTTTCGCCGCTACCAGCCAAAAACCGCGCGATTTTCGCCGCTAGCGACCAAAAACATGCGATTTTTGCCTCTAGCGGCCAAAAACCATGCGATTTTCGCAGCTGGCGTGCAAAAATCGCGATTTTCATCGCTACCGGCCAAAAATAGCGCGATTTTCGCCGCTTGCGGCCAAAAACCGTGCGGTTTTCGCCGCTAGCGGCCAAAAATCGGGCGATTTTTTTCCGCTAGCGGTCAAAAATCGCGCGATTTTCGCCGCTAGCGGCCAGAAACTATGCAATTTTTGCATCTGGCGGGCAAAAATAGCGTGATTTTCGCCCCTACCGGCCAAAAACCGCGCGATTTTCACCGCTAGCGGCCAAAAACATGCGATTTTCGCAGCTGGCGGGCAAAAATAGCGATTTTCGCTGCTACAGGCCAAAAATAGCGCGATTTTCGCCTCTAGCGGCCAAAAACATGCGATTTTCGCAGCTGGCGGGCAAAAATCGCGATTTTCGCATCTACCGGCCAAAAATACCGCGATTTTCGCCGCTAGCGGCCAAAAACCTTGCGATTTTCGCCGCTATCGGCCAAAAATCGGGCGGTTTTCGCGGCTAACGGCCGAAAACCGCGCTATTTTCGACGCTAGCGGCCAGAAACCATGCGATTTTTGCAGCTGGCGGGAAAAAATCGCCAAAATTTCGCCGCTACCTGCCAAAAATCGACCGATTTTCGCCGCGAGCGGCCAAAAAAGGGGCTATTTTCGCCGCTAGCGGCCGAAAACCGCACTATTTTCGACGCTAGCGGCCAGAAACCATGCAATTTTTGCAGCTGGCGGGCAAAAATCGCGCGAATTTCGCCGCTACCTGCCAAAAATCGACCGATTTTCCCCGCTAGCGGCCAAAATAGGGGCTATTTTCGCCGCTAGCTGCCAAAAAAGGGGATATTTTCGTCGCTAGCGGCCAAAAATGGGGCGATTTTCGCCGCTAGCGGCCAAAATTCGTGCGATTTTCGCCGCTAGCGGCCAAAAACATGCGATTTTCGGAGCTGGCGAGCAAAAATCGCGATTTTCGGAGGTACCGGCCAAAAATAGCGCGATTTTCGCCGCTACCGGCCAAAAATAGCGCGATTTTCGCCGCTAGCGGCCAAAAACCGTGCGATTTTCGCCGCTAGCGGCCAAAAATCGGGCGGTTTTTGCGGCTAACGGCCGAAAATCCCGCTATTTTCGACGCTAGCGGCCAAAAACATGCAATTTTCGCAGCTGGCGGGCAAAAATCGCGATTTTCGCCGCTGCCGGCCAAAAATAGCGCGATTTTCGCCTCTAGCGGCCAAAAACCATG
Organism: Procambarus clarkii; assembly: GCF_040958095.1. Lineage (NCBI taxonomy): Eukaryota > Metazoa > Arthropoda > Malacostraca > Decapoda > Cambaridae > Procambarus > Procambarus clarkii. The sequence continues at coordinate 14,037,864 of NC_091214.1, forward strand.
CGATTTTCGCAGCTGGCGTGCAAAAATCACGATTTTCGCTGCTACCGGCCAAAAATAGCCCGATTTTCGCCGCTTGCGGCCAAAAACCGTGCCGTTTTCGCCGCTAGCGGCCAAAAATCGGGCGATTTTTGCCGCTAACGGCCGAAAACCGGGCTATTTTCAAAGTTAGCGACCAGAAACCATGCGATTTTAGCGGCTGGCGGGCAAAAATCGCGCGAATTTCGCCGCTACCTGCCAAAAATCGACCGATTTTCGCCACTAGCGGCCAAAAAAGGGGCTATTTTCGCCGCTAGCGGCCAAAAATCGTGCAAATTTCGCTGCTAGCGGCCAAAAATCGTGCGAATTTCGCTGCTAGCGGCCAAAATTCGCGCGATTTTCGCCGCTAGCGGCCAGAAACTATGCGATTTTCGCAGCTGGCGGGCAAAAATCGCGATTTTCGCCGCTACCGGCCAAAAACCGCGCGATTTTCGCCGCTAGCGACCAAAAACATGCGATTTTTGCCTCTAGCGGCCAAAAACCATGCGATTTTCGCAGCTGGCGTGCAAAAATCGCGATTTTCATCGCTACCGGCCAAAAATAGCGCGATTTTCGCCGCTTGCGGCCAAAAACCGTGCGGTTTTCGCCGCTAGCGGCCAAAAATCGGGCGATTTTTTCCGCAAGCGGTCAAAAATCGCGCGATTTTCGCCGCTAGCGGCCAGAAACTATGCAATTTTTGCATCTGGCGGGCAAAAATAGCGTGATTTTCGCCCCTACCGGCCAAAAACCGCGCGATTTTCACCGCTAGCGGCCAAAAACATGCGATTTTCGCAGCTGGCGGGCAAAAATAGCAATTTTCGCTGCTACAGGCCAAAAATAGCGCGATTTTCGCCTCTAGCGGCCAAAAACATGCGATTTTCGCGGCTGGCGGGCAAAAATCGCGATTTTCGCCGCTACCGGCCAAAAATACCGCGATTTTCGCCGCTACCGGCCAAAAACCTTGCGATTTTCGCCGCTAGCGGCCAAAAATCGGGCGGTTTTTGCAGCTAACGGCCAAAACCCGCGCTATTTTCGAAGCTAGCGGCCAGAAACCATGCGATTTTTGCAGCTGGCGGGCAAAAATAGCGCGATTTTCGCCGCTACCGGCCAAAAACCGCGCGATTTTCGCCGCTAGCGGCCAAAAACATGCGATTTTCGCAGCTGGCGGGCAAAAATCGCGATTTTCGCCGCTACCGGCCAAAAATACCGCGATTTTCGCCGCTATCGGCCAAAAATCGGGCGGTTTTTGCGGCTAACGGCCGAAAACCGCGCTATTTTCGACGCTAGCGGCCAGAAACCATGCGATTTTTGCAGCTGGCGGGAAAAAATCGCCAAAATTTCGCCGCTACCTGCCAAAAATCGACCGATTTTCGCCGCGAGCGGCCAAAAAAGGGGCTATTTTCGCCGCTAGCGGCCGAAAACCGCACTATTTTCGACGCTAGCGGCCAGAAACCATGCAATTTTTGCAGCTGGCGGGCAAAAATCGCGCGAATTTCGCCACTACCTGCCAAAAATCGACCGATTTTCGCCGCTAGCTGCCAAAAAAGGGGATATTTTCGTCGCTAGCGGCCAAAAATGGGGCGATTTTCGCCGCTAGCGGCCAAAATTCGTGCGATTTTCGCCGCTAGCGGCCAAAAACATGCGATTTTCGGAGCTGGCGAGCAAAAATCGCGATTTTCGCCGGTACCGGCCAAAAATAGCGCGATTTTCGCCGCTACCGGCCAAAAATAGTGCGATTTTCGCCGCTAGCGGCCAAAAACTGTGCGATTTTCGCCGCTAGCGGCCAAAAATCGGGCGGTTTTTGCGGCTAACGGCCGAAAACCGCGCTATTTTCGACGCTAGCGGCCAGAAACTATGCGATTTTTGCAGCTGGCGGGCAAAAATCGCGCGAATTTCGCCGCTACCTGCCAAAAATCGACCGATTTTCGCCGCTACCGGCCAAAATAGAGGCTATTTTCGCCGCTAGCGGCCAAAAAAGGGGCTATTTTTGTCGCTAGCGGCAAAAAATGAGGCAATTTTCGCCGCTAGCGGCCAAAAACCGTGCGATTTTCGCCGCTAGCGGCCAAAAATCGGGCGGTTTTTGCGGCTAACGGCCGAAAATCGCGCTATTTTCGACGCTAGCGGCCAAAAACATGCAATTTTCGCAGCTGGCGGGCAAAAATCGCGATTTTCGCCGCTACCGGCCAAAAATAGCGCGATTTTCGCCTCTAGCGGCCAAAAACCATGCGATTTTTGCAGCTGGCGTGGAAAAATCACGATTTTCGCTGCTATCGGCCAAAAATAGCCCGATTTTCGCCGCTTGCGGCCAAAAACCGTGCCGTTTTCGCCGCTAGCGGCCAAAAATCGGGCGATTTTTGCCGCTAACGGCCGAAAACCGGGCTATTTTCAAAGTTAGCGGCCAGAAACCATGCGATTTTAGCGGCTGGCGGGCAAAAATCGCGCGAATTTCGCCGCTACCTGCCAAAAATCGACCGATTTTCGCCACTAGCGGCCAAAAAAGGGGCTATTTTCGCCGCTAGCGGCCAAAAATCGTGCAAATTTCGCCGCTAGCGGCCAAAAACTATGCGATTTTCGCCGCTAGCGGCCAGAAACTATGCGATTTTCGCAGCTGGCGGGCAAAAATCGCGATTTTCGCCGCTACCGGCCAAAAACTGCGCGATTTTCGCCGCTAGCGACCAAAAACATGCGATTTTTGCCTCTAGCGGCCAAAAACCATGCGATTTTCGCAGCTGGCGTGCAAAAATCGCGATTTTCATCGCTACCAGCCAAAAATAGCGCGATTTTCGCCGCTTGCGGCCAAAAACCGTGCGGTTTTCGCCGCTAGCGGCCAAAAATCGGACGATTTTTTCCGCTAACGGCCGAAAATCGCGCTATTATCGACGCTAGCGGCCAGAAACCATGCCTATTTTTGCAGCTGGCGGGCAAAAATCGCGCGAATTGTGCCGCTACCTGCCAAAAATCGACCGATTTTCGCCAGTATCGGCCAAAAAACGGGCAATTTTCGCCGCTATCGGCCAAAAATGGGGCGATTTTCGCCGCTAGCGGCCAAAAATCGTGAAAATTTCGACGCTAACGGCCAAAAATTGTGCGAATTTCGCCGTTAGCTGCCAAAAATCGCGCGATTTTCGCCGCTAGCGGCCAGAAACTATGCGATTTTTGCAACTGGCGGGCAAAAATAGCGCGATTTTCGCCGCTACCGGCCAAAAACCGCGCGATTTTCGCCGCTAGCGGCCAAAAACATGCAATTTTCGCAGCTGGCGGGCAAAAATCGCGATATTCGCGGCTACCGGCCAAAAATAGCGCGATTTTCGCCGCTAGCGGCCAAAAACCGTGCGATTTTCGCCGCTAGCGGCCAAAAATCGGGCGGTTTTTGCGGCTAACGGCCAAAAACCGCGCTATTTTCAAAGCTAGCGGCCAGAAACCATGCGATTTTTGCAGCTGTCGGGCAAAAATCGCGCGAATTTCACCGCTACCTGCCAAAAATCGACCGATTTTCGCCGCTAGCGGCCAGAAACTATGCGATTTTTGCAACTGGCGGCCAAAAATACCGCGATTTTCGCCGCTAGCGGCCAAAAACCTTGCGATTTTCGCCGCTATCGGCCAAAAATCGGGCGGTTTTTGCGGCTAACGGCCGAAAACCGCGCTATTTTCGACGCTAGCGGCCAGAAACCATGCGATTTTTGCAGCTGGCGGGAAAAAATCGCCAAAATTTCGCCGCTACCTGCCAAAAATCGACCGATTTTCGCCGCGAGCGGCCAAAAAAGGGGCTATTTTCGCCGCTAGCGGCCGAAAACCGCACTATTTTCGACGCTAGCGGCCAGAAACCATGCAATTTTTGCAGCTAGCGGGCAAAAATCGCGCGAATTTCGCCGCTACCTGCCAAAAATCGACCGATTTTCGCCGCTAGCTGCCAAAAAAGGGGATATTTTCGTCGCTAGCGGGCAAAAATGGGGCGATTTTCGCCGCTAGCGGCCAAAATTCGTGCGATTTTCGCCGCTAGCGGCCAAAAACATGCGATTTTCGGAGCTGGCGACCAAAAATCGCGATTTTCGCCGGTACCGGCCAAAAATAGCGCGATTTTCGCCGCTACCGGCCAAAAATAGCGCGATTTTCGCCGCGAGCGGCCAAAAACTGTGCGATTTTCGCCGCTAGCGGCCAAAAATCGGGCGGTTTTTGCGGCTAACGGCCGAAAACCGCGCTATTTTCGACGCTAGCGGCCAAAAACATGCGATTTTCGCAGCTGGCGGGTAAAAATCGCGATTTTCGCCGCTACCGGCCAAAAATAGCGCGATTTTCGCCTCTAGCGGCCAAAAACCATGCGATTTTCGCAGGTGGCGTGCAAAAATCGCGATTTTCGCTGCTACCGGCCAAAAATAGCCCGATTTTCGCCGCTTGCGGCCAAAAACCATGCGATTTTTGCAGCTGGCGGGCAAAAATCGCGCGAATTTCACCGCTACCTGCCAAAAATCGACCGATTTTCGCCGCTAGCGGCCAAAAAACGGGCTATTTTTGCCGCTAGCGGCCAAAAATGGGGCGATTTTGGCCGCTAGCGGCCAGAAATCTTGCAAATTTCGACGCTAGCGGCCAAAAATCGTGCGAATTTCGCCGCTAGCGCAAAAAAATCGCGCGATTTTCGCCGCTAGCGGCCAGAAACTATGCGATTTTTGCACCTGGCGGCCAAAAATAGCGCGATTTGCGCCACTACCGGCCAAAAACCGCGTGATTTTCGCCTCAAGCGGCCAAAAACCATGCGATTTTCGCAGCTGGCATGCAAAAATCGCGATTTTCGCCGCTACGGGCAAAAAAATATCGCGATTTTCGCCGCTTGCGGCCAAAAACCGTGCGATTTTCAAAGCTAGCGGCCAAAAATCGGGCGATTTTTGCCGCTAATGGCCGAAAACCGCGCTATTTTCAAAGCTAGCGGCCAGAAACCATGCGATTTTTGCAGCTGGCGGGCAAAAATCGCGCGAATTTCCCCGCTACCTCTCAAAATCGACCGATTTTCGCCGCTAGCGGCCAAAAAAGGGGCTATTTTCGCCGCTAGAGGCCAAAAATGGGGCGATTTTCGCCGCTAGCGGCCAAAAATCATGCAAATTTCGCCGCTAGAGGCCAAAAATCGCGCGATTTTCGCCGCTAGCGGCCAGAAACTATGCAATTTTTGCAGCTAACGGGCAAAAATAGCGCGATTTTCGCCGCTACCGGCCAAATACCGCGCGATTTTCGCCGCTAGCGGCCAAAAACATGCGATTTTCGCAGCTGGCGGGCAAAAATCGCGATTTTCGCCGCTACCGGCCAAAAATACCGCGATTTTCGCCGCTAGCGGCCAAAAATCTTGCGATTTTCGCCGCTAGCGGCGAAAAATCGGGCGGTTTTTGCGGCTAACGGCCGAAAACCGCGCTATTTTCGACGCTAGCGGCCAGAAACTATGCGATTTTTGCAGCTGGCGGGCAAAAATCGCGCGAATTTCGCCGCTACCTGCCAAAAATCGACCGATTTTCGCCGCTAGCGGCCAAAAAAGGGGCTATTTTCGCCGCTAGCGGCCGAATACCGCGCTATTTTCGAAGCTAGCGGCCAGAAACCATGCGATTTTTGCAGCTGGCGGGCAAAAATCGCGCGAATTTCGCCGCTACCTGCCAAAAATCGACCGATTTTCGCCGCTAGCGGCCAAAATAGAGGCTATTTTTGCCGCTAGCGGCCAAAAAAAGGGGCTATTTTTGTCGCTAGCGGCCAAAAATGGGGCAATTTTCGCCGCTAGCGGCCAAAAATCGTGCGATTTTCGCCGCTAGCGGCCAAAAATCGGGCGGTTTTTGCGGCTAACGGCCGAAAATCGCGCTATTTTCGACGCTAGCGGCCAAAAACATGCAATTTTCGCAGCTGGCGGGCAAAAATCGCGATTTTCGCCGCTACCGGCCAAAAATAGCGCGATTTTCGCCTCTAGCGGCCAAAAACCATGCGATTTTCGCAGCTGGCGTGGAAAAATCACGATTTTCGCTGCTACCGGCCAAAAATAGCCCGATTTTCGCCGCTTGCGGCCAAAAACCGTGCCGTTTTCGCCGCTAGCGGCCAAAAATCGGGCGATTTTTGCCGCTAACGGCCGAAAACCGGGCTATTTTCAAAGTTAGCGGCCAGAAACCATGCGATTTTAGCGGCTGGCGGGCAAAAATCGCGCGAATTTCGCCGCTACCTGCCAAAAATCGACCGATTTTCGCCACTAGCGGCCAAAAAAGGGGCTATTTTCGCCGCTAGCGGCCAAAAATCGTGCAAATTTCGGCGCTAGCGGCCAAAAATCGTGCGAATTTTGCTGCTAGCGGCAAAAATTCGCGCGATTTTCGCCGCTAGCGGCCAGAAACTATGCGATTTTCGCAGCTGGCGGGCAAAAATCGCGATTTTCGCCGCTACCGGCCAAAAACTGCGCGATTTTCGCCGCTAGCGACCAAAAACATGCGATTTTTGCCTCTAGCGGCCAAAAACCATGCGATTTTCGCAGCTGGCGTGCAAAAATCGCGATTTTCATCGCTACCAGCCAAAAATAGCGCGATTTTCGCCGCTTGCGGCCAAAAACCGTGCGGTTTTCGCCGCTAGCGGCCAAAAATCGGGCGATTTTTTCCGCTAACGGCCGAAAATCGCGCTATTATCGACGCTAGCGGCCAGAAACCATGCCATTTTTGCAGCTGGCGGGCAAAAATCGCGCGAATTTTGCCGCTACCTGCCAAAAATCGACCGATTTTCGCCACTATCGGCCAAAAAACGGGCAATTTTCGCCGCTATCGGCCAAAAATGGGGCGATTTTCGCCGCTAGCGGCCAAAAATCGTGAAAATTTCGACGCTAACGGCCAAAAATCGTGCGAATTTCGCCGCTAGCTGCCAAAAATCGCGCGATTTTCGCCGCTAGCGGCCAGAAACTATGCGATTTTTGCAACTGGCGGGCAAAAATAGCGCGATTTTCGCCGCTACCGGCCAAAAACCGCGCGATTTTCGCCGCTAGCGGCCAAAAACATGCAATTTTCGCAGCTGGCGGGCAAAAATCGCGATATTCGCGGCTACCGGCCAAAAATAGCGCGATTTTCGCCGCTAGCGGCCAAAAACCGTGCGATTTTCGCAGCTAGCGGCCAAAAATCGGGCGGTTTTTGCGGCTAACGGCAAAAAACCGCGCTATTTTCAAAGCTAGCGGCCAGAAACCATGCGATTTTTGCAGCTGTCGGGCAAAAATCGCGCGAATTTCACCGCTACCTGCCAAAAATCGACCGATTTTCGCCGCTAGCGGCCAGAAACTATGCGATTTTTGCAACTGGCGGGCAGAAATAGCGCGATTTTCGCCGCTACCGGCCAAAAACCGCGCGATTTTCGCCGCTAGCGGCCAAAAACATGCAATTTTCGCAGCTGGCGGGCAAAAATCGCGATTTTCGCCGCTACCGGCCAAAAATACCGCGATTTTCGCCGCTAGCGGCCAAAAACCTTGCGATTTTCGCCGCTATCGGCCAAAAATCGGGCGGTTTTTGCGGCTAACGGCCGAAAACCGCGCTATTTTCGACGCTAGCGGCCAGAAACCATGCGATTTTTGCAGCTGGCGGGAAAAAATCGCCAAAATTTCGCCGCTACCTGCCAAAAATCGACCGATTTTCGCCGCGAGCGGCCAAAAAAGGGGCTATTTTCGCCGCTAGCGGCCGAAAACCGCACTATTTTCGACGCTAGCGGCCAGAAACCATGCAATTTTTGCAGCTGGCGGGCAAAAATCGCGCGAATTTCGCCGCTACCTGCCAAAAATCGACCGATTTTCGCCGCTAGCTGCCAAAAAAGGGGATATTTTCGTCGCTAGCGGGCAAAAATGGGGCGATTTTCGCCGCTAGCGGCCAAAATTCGTGCGATTTTCGCCGCTAGTGGCCAAAAACATGCGATTTTCGGAGCTGGCGAGCAAAAATCGCGATTTTCGCCGGTACCGGCCAAAAATAGCGCGATTTTCGCCGCTACCGGCCAAAAATAGCGCGATTTTCGCCGCTAGCGGCCAAAAACTGTGCGATTTTCGCAGCTGGCGGGTAAAAATCGCGATTTTCGCCGCTACCGGCCAAAAATAGCGCGATTTTCGCCTCTAGCGGCCAAAAACCATGCGATTTTCGCAGGTGGCGTGCAAAAATCGCGATTTTCGCTGCTACCGGCCAAAAATAGCCCGATTTTCGCCGCTTGCGGCCAAAAACCATGCCGTTTTCGCCGCTAGCGGCGAAAAATCGGGCGATTTTTGCCGCTAACGGCCGAAAACCGCGCTATTTTCGACGCTAGCGGCCAGAAACCTTGCGATTTTTGTAGCTGGCGGGCAAAAATCGCGCGAATTTCACCGCTACCTGCCAAAAATCGACCGATTTTCGCCGCTAGCGGCCAAAAACCGGGCTATTTTTGCCGCTAGCGGCCAAAAATGGGGCGATTTTGGCCGCTAGCGGCCAGAAATCTTGCAAATTTCGACGCTAGCGGCCAAAAATCGTGCGATTTTCGCCGCTAGCGGCCAGAAACTATGCGATTTTTGCACCTGGCGGCCAAAAATAGCGCGATTTGCGCCACTACCGGCCAAAAACCGCGTGATTTTCGCCTCAAGCGGCCAAAAACCATGCGATTTTCGCAGCTGGCATGCAAAAATCGCGATTTTCGCCGCTACGGGCAAAAAAATATCGCGATTTTCGCCGCTTGCGGCCAAAAACCGTGCGATTTTCAAAGCTAGCGGCCAAAAATCGGGCGATTTTTGCCGCTAATGGCCGAAAACCGCGCTATTTTCAAAGCTAGCGGCCAGAAACCATGCGATTTTTGCAGCTGGCGGGCAAAAATCGCGCGAATTTCACCGCTACCTGCCAAAAATCGACCGATTTTCGCCGCTAGCGGCCAAAAAACGGGCTATTTTTGCCGCCAGCGGCCAAAAATGGGGCGATTTTGGCCGCTAGCGGCCAGAAATCTTGCAAATTTCGACGCTAGCGGCCAAAAATCGTGCGAATTTCGCCGCTAGCGCCAAAAAATCGCGCGATTTTCGCCGCTAGCGGCCAGAAACTATGCGATTTTTGCACCTGGCGGCCAAAAATAGCGCGATTTGCGCCACTATCGGCCAAAAACCGCGTGATTTTCGCCTCAAGCGGCCAAAAACCATGCGATTTTCGCAGCTGGCATGCAAAAATCGCGATTTTCGCCGCTACGGGCAAAAAAATATCGCGATTTTCGCCGCTTGCGGCCAAAAACCGTGCGATTTTCAAAGCTAGCGGCCAAAAATCGGGCGATTTTTACCGCTAATGGCCGAAAACCGCGCTATTTTCAAAGCTAGAGGCCAGAAACCATGCGATTTTTGCAGCTGGCGGGCAAAAATCGCGCGAATTTCGCAGCTACCTCTCAAAATCGACCGATTTTCGCCGCTAGCGGCCAAAAAAGGGGCTATTTTCGCCGCTAGAGGCCAAAAATGGGGCGATTTTCGCCGCTAGCGGCCAAAAATCATGCAAATTTCGCCGCTAGAGGCCAAAAATCGCGCGATTTTCGCCGCTAGCGGCCAGAAACTATGCAATTTTTGCAGCTAACGGGCAAAAATAGCGCGATTTTCGCCGCTACCGGCCAAATACCGCGCGATTTTCGCCGCTAGCGGCCAAAAACATGCGATTTTCGCAGCTGGCGGGCAAAAATCGCGATTTTCGCCGCTACCGGCCAAAAATACCGCGATTTTCGCCGCTAGCGGCCAAAAATCTTGCGATTTTCGCCGCTAGCGGCCAAAAATCGGGCGGTTTTTGCGGCTAACGGCCGAAAACCGCGCTATTTTCGACGCTAGCGGCCAGAAACTATGCGATTTTTGCAGCTGGCGGGCAAAAATCGCGCGAATTTCGCCGCTACCTGCCAAAAATCGACCGATTTTCGCCGCTAGCGGCCAAAAAAGGGGCTATTTTCGCCGCTAGCGGCCGAATACCGCGCTATTTTCGAAGCTAGCGGCCAGAAACCATGCGATTTTTGCAGCTGGCGGGCAAAAATCGCGCGAATTTCGCCGCTACCTGCCAAAAATCGACCGATTTTCGCCGCTACCGGCCAAAATAGAGGCTATTTTCGCCGCTAGCGGCCAAAAAAGGGGCTATTTTTGTCGCTAGCGGCCAAAAATGAGGCAATTTTCGCCGCTAGCGGCCAAAAACCGTGCGATTTTCGCCGCTAGCGGCCAAAAATCGGGCGGTTTTTGCGGCTAACGGCCGAAAATCGCGCTATTTTCGACGCTAGCGGCCAAAAACATGCAATTTTCGCAGCTGGCGGGCAAAAATCGCGATTTTCGCCGCTACCGGCCAAAAATAGCGCGATTTTCGCCTCTAGCGGCCAAAAACCATGCGATTTTCGCAGCTGGCGTGGAAAAATCACGATTTTCGCTGCTACCGGCCAAAAATAGCCCGATTTTCGCCGCTTGCGGCCAAAAACCGTGCCGTTTTCGCCGCTAGCGGCCAAAAATCGGGCGATTTTTGCCGCTAACGGCCGAAAACCGGGCTATTTTCAAAGTTAGCGGCCAGAAACCATGCGATTTTAGCGGCTGGCGGGCAAAAATCGCGCGAATTTCGCCGCTACCTGCCAAAAATCGACCGATTTTCGCCACTAGCGGCCAAAAAAGGGGCTATTTTCGCCGCTAGCGGCCAAAAATCGTGCAAATTTCGCCGCTAGCGACCAAAAACATGCGATTTTTGCCTCTAGCGGCCAAAAACCATGCGATTTTCGCAGCTGGCGTGCAAAAATCGCGATTTTCATCGCTACCAGCCAAAAATAGCGCGATTTTCGCCGCTTGCGACCAAAAACCGTGCGGTTTTCGCCGCTAGCGGCCAAAAATCGGGCGATTTTTTCCGCTAACGGCCGAAAATCGCGCTATTATCGACGCTAGCGGCCAGAAACCATGCCATTTTTGCAGCTGGCGGGCAAAAATCGCGCGAATTTTGCCGCTACCTGCCAAAAATCGACCGATTTTCGCCACTATCGGCCAAAAAACGGGCAATTTTCGCCGCTATCGGCCAAAAATGGGGCGATTTTCGCCGCTAGCGGCCAAAAATCGTGAAAATTTCGACGCTAACGGCCAAAAATCGTGCGAATTTCGCCGCTAGCAGCCAAAAATCGCGCGATTTTCGCCGCTAGCGGCCAGAAACTATGCGATTTTTGCAACTGGCGGGCAAAAATAGCGCGATTTTCGCCGCTACCGGCCAAAAACCGCGCGATTTTCGCCGCTAGCGGCCAAAAACATGCAATTTTCGCAGCTGGCGGGCAAAAATCGCGATATTCGCGGCTACCGGCCAAAAATAGCGCGATTTTCGCCGCTAGCGGCCAAAAACCGTGCGATTTTCGCCGCTAGCGGCCAAAAATCGGGCGGTTTTTGCGGCTAACGGCCAAAAACCGCGCTATTTTCAAAGCTAGCGGCCAGAAACCATGCGATTTTTGCAGCTGTCGGGCAAAAATCGCGCGAATTTCACCGCTACCTGCCAAAAATCGACCGATTTTCGCCGCTAGCGGCCAGAAACTATGCGATTTTTGCAACTGGCGGGCAAAAATAGCGCGATTTTCGCCGCTACCGGCCAAAAACCGCGCGATTTTCGCCGCTAGCGGCCAAAAACATGCAATTTTCGCAGCTGGCGGGCAAAAATCGCGATTTTCGCCGCTACCGGCCAAAAATACCGCGATTTTCGCCGCTAGCGGCCAAAAACCTTGCGATTTTCGCCGCTATCGGCCAAAAATCGGGCGGTTTTTGCGGCTAACGGCCGAAAACCGCGCTATTTTCGACGCTAGCGGCCAGAAACCATGCGATTTTTGCAGCTGGCGGGAAAAAATCGCCAAAATTTCGCCGCTACCTGCCAAAAATCGACCGATTTTCGCCGCGAGCGGCCAAAAAAGGGGCTATTTTCGTCGCTAGCGGGCAAAAATGGGGCGATTTTCGCCGCTAGCGGCCAAAATTCGTGCGATTTTCGCCGCTAGCGGCCAAAAACATGCGATTTTCGGAGCTGGCGAGCAAAAATCGCGATTTTCGCCGGTACCGGCCAAAAATAGCGCGATTTTCGCCGCTACCGGCCAAAAATAGCGCGATTTTCGCCGCTAGCGGCCAAAAACTGTGCGATTTTCGCCGCTAGCGGCCAAAAATCGGGCGGTTTTTGCGGCTAACGGCCGAAAACCGCGCTATTTTCGACGCTAGCGGCCAAAAACATGCGATTTTCGCAGCTGGCGGGCAAAAATCGCGATTTTCGCCGCTACCGGCCAAAAATAGCGCGATTTTCGCCTCTAGCGGCCAAAAACCATGCGATTTTCGCAGGTGGCGTGCAAAAATCGCGATTTTCGCTGCTACCGGCCAAAAATAGCCCGATTTTCGCCGCTTGCGGCCAAAAACCATGCCGTTTTCGCCGCTAGCGGCCAAAAATCGGGCGATTTTTGCCGCTAACGGCCGAAAACTGCGCTATTTTCGACGCTAGCGGCCTGAAACCATGCGATTTTTGCAGCTGGCGGGCAAAAATCGCGCGAATTTCACCGCTACCTGCCAAAAATCGACCGATTTTCGCCGCTAGCGGCCAAAAAACGGGCTATTTTTGCCGCTAGCGGCCAAAAATGGGGCGATTTTGGCCGCTAGCGGCCAGAAATCTTGCAAATTTCGACGCTAGCGGCCAAAAATCGTGCGAATTTCGCCGCTAGCGCCAAAAAATCGCGCGATTTTCGGCGCTAGCGGCCAGAAACTATGCGATTTTTGCACCTGGCGGCCAAAAATAGCGCGATTTGCGCCACTACCGGCCAAAAACCGCGTGATTTTCGCCTCAAGCGGCCAAAAACCATGCGATTTTCGCAGCTGGCATGCAAAAATCGCGATTTTCGCCGCTACGGGCAAAAAAATATCGCGATTTTCGCCGCTTGCGGCCAAAAACCGTGCGATTTTCAAAGCTAGCGGCCAAAAATCGGGCGATTTTTACCGCTAATGGCCGAAAACCGCGCTATTTTCAAAGCTAGAGGCCAGAAACCATGCGATTTTTGCAGCTGGCGGGCAAAAATCGCGCGAATTTCGCCGCTACCTCTCAAAATCGACCGATTTTCGCCGCTAGCGGCCAAAAAAGGGGCTATTTTCGCCGCTAGAGGCCAAAAATGGGGCGATTTTCGCCGCTAGCGGCCAAAAATCATGCAAATTTCGCCGCTAGAGGCCAAAAATCGCGCGATTTTCGCCGCTAGCGGCCAGAAACTATGCAATTTTTGCAGCTAACGGGCAAAAATAGCGCGATTTTCGCCGCTACCGGCCAAATACCGCGCGATTTTCGCCGCTAGCGGCCAAAAACATGCGATTTTCGCAGCTGGCGGGCAAAAATCGCGATTTTCGCCGCTACCGGCCAAAAATACCGCGATTTTCGCCGCTAGCGGCCAAAAATCTTGCGATTTTCGCCGCTAGCGGCCAAAAATCGGGCGGTTTTTGCGGCTAACGGCCGAAAACCGCGCTATTTTCGACGCTAGCGGCCAGAAACTATGCGATTTTTGCACCTGGCGGCCAAAAATAGCGCGATTTGCGCCACTACCGGCCAAAAACCGCGTGATTTTCGCCTCAAGCGGCCAAAAACCATGCGATTTTCGCAGCTGGCATGCAAAAATCGCGATTTTCGCCGCTACGGGCAAAAAAATATCGCGATTTTCGCCGCTTGCGGCCAAAAACCGTGCGATTTTCAAAGCTAGCGGCCAAAAATCGGGCGATTTTTACCGCTAATGGCCGAAAACCGCGCTATTTTCAAAGCTAGAGGCCAGAAACCATGCGATTTTTGCAGCTGGCGGGCAAAAATCGCGCGAATTTCGCCGCTACCTCTCAAAATCGACCGATTTTCGCCGCTAGCGGCCAAAAAAGGGGCTATTTTCGCCGCTAGAGGCCAAAAATGGGGCGATTTTCGCCGCTAGCGGCCAAAAATCATGCAAATTTCGCCGCTAGAGGCCAAAAATCGCGCGATTTTCGCCGCTAGCGGCCAGAAACTATGCAATTTTTGCAGCTAACGGGCAAAAATAGCGCGATTTTCGCCGCTACCGGCCAAATACCGCGCGATTTTCGCCGCTAGCGGCCAAAAACATGCGATTTTCGCAGCTGGCGGGCAAAAATCGCGATTTTCGCCGCTACCGGCCAAAAATACCGCGATTTTCGCCGCTAGCGGCCAAAAATCTTGCGATTTTCGCCGCTAGCGGCCAAAAATCGGGCGGTTTTTGCGGCTAACGGCCGAAAACCGCGCTATTTTCGACGCTAGCGGCCAGAAACTATGCGATTTTTGCAGCTGGCGGGCAAAAATCGCGCGAATTTCGCCGCTACCTGCCAAAAATCGACCGATTTTCGCCGCTAGCGGCCAAAAAAGGGGCTATTTTCGCCGCTAGCGGCCGAATACCGCGCTATTTTCGAAGCTAGCGGCCAGAAACCATGCGATTTTTGCAGCTGGCGGGCAAAAATCGCGCGAATTTCGCCGCTACCTGCCAAAAATCGACCGATTTTCGCCGCTACCGGCCAAAATAGAGGCTATTTTCGCCGCTAGCGGCCAAAAAAGGGGCTATTTTTGTCGCTAGCGGCCAAAAATGAGGCAATTTTCGCCGCTAGCGGCCAAAAACCGTGCGATTTTCGCCGCTAGCGGCCAAAAATCGGGCGGTTTTTGCGGCTAACGGCCGAAAATCGCGCTATTTTCGACGCTAGCGGCCAAAAACATGCAATTTTCGCAGCTGGCGGGCAAAAATCGCGATTTTCGCCGCTACCGGCCAAAAATAGCGCGATTTTCGCCTCTAGCGGCCAAAAACCATGCGATTTTCGCAGCTGGCGTGGAAAAATCACGATTTTCGCTGCTACCGGCCAAAAATAGCCCGATTTTCGCCGCTTGCGGCCAAAAACCGTGCCGTTTTCGCCGCTAGCGGCCAAAAATCGGGCGATTTTTGCCGCTAACGGCCGAAAACCGGGCTATTTTCAAAGTTAGCGGCCAGAAACCATGCGATTTTAGCGGCTGGCGGGCAAAAATCGCGCGAATTTCGCCGCTACCTGCCAAAAATCGACCGATTTTCGCCACTAGCGGCCAAAAAAGGGGCTATTTTCGCCGCTAGCGGCCAAAAATCGTGCAAATTTCGCCGCTAGCGGCCAAAAATCGTGCGAATTTTGCTGCTAGCGGCAAAAATTCGCGCGATTTTCGCCGCTAGCGGCCAGAAACTATGCAATTTTCGCAGCTGGCGGGCAAAAATCGCGATTTTCGCCGCTACCGGCCAAAAACTGCGCGATTTTCGCCGCTAGCGACCAAAAACATGCGATTTTTGCCTCTAGCGGCCAAAAACCATGCGATTTTCGCAGCTGGCGTGCAAAAATCGCGATTTTCATCGCTACCAGCCAAAAATAGCGCGATTTTCGCCGCTTGCGGCCAAAAACCGTGCGGTTTTCGCCGCTAGCGGCCAAAAATCGGGCGATTTTTTCCGCTAACGGCCGAAAATCGCGCTATTATCGACGCTAGCGGCCAGAAACCATGCCATTTTTGCAGCTGGCGGGCAAAAATCGCGCGAATTTTGCCGCTACCTGCCAAAAATCGACCGATTTTCGCCACTATCGGCCAAAAAACGGGCAATTTTCGCCGCTATCGGCCAAAAATGGGGCGATTTTCGCCGCTAGCGGCCAAAAATCGTGAAAATTTCGACGCTAACGGCCAAAAATCGTGCGAATTTCGCCGCTAGCTGCCAAAAATCGCGCGATTTTCGCCGCTAGCGGCCAGAAACTATGCGATTTTTGCAACTGGCGGGCAAAAATAGCGCGATTTTCGCCGCTACCGGCCAAAAACCGCGCGATTTTCGCCGCTAGCGGCCAAAAACATGCAATTTTCGCAGCTGGCGGGCAAAAATCGCGATATTCGCGGCTACCGGCCAAAAATAGCGCGATTTTCGCCGCTAGCGGCCAAAAACCGTGCGATTTTCGCCGCTAGCGGCCAAAAATCGGGCGGTTTTTGCGGCTAACGGCCAAAAACCGCGCTATTTTCAAAGCTAGCGGCCAGAAACCATGCGATTTTTGCAGCTGTCGGGCAAAAATCACGCGAATTTCACCGCTACCTGCCAAAAATCGACCGATTTTCGCCGCTAGCGGCCAGAAACTATGCAATTTTTGCAACTGGCGGGCAAAAATAGCGCGATTTTCGCCGCTACCGGCCAAAAACCGCGCGATTTTCGCCGCTAGCGGCCAAAAACATGCAATTTTCGCAGCTGGCGGGCAAAAATCGCGATTTTCGCCGCTACCGGCCAAAAATACCGCGATTTTCGCCGCTAGCGGCCAAAAACCTTGCAATTTTCGCCGCTATCGGCCAAAAATCGGGCGGTTTTTGCAGCTAACGGCCGAAAACCGCGCTATTTTCGACGCTAGCGGCCAGAAACCATGCGATTTTTGCAGCTGGCGGGAAAAAATCGCCAAAATTTCGCCGCTACCTGCCAAAAATCGACCGATTTTCGCCGCGAGCGGCCAAAAAAGGGGCTATTTTCGTCGCTAGCGGGCAAAAATGGGGCGATTTTCGCCGCTAGCGGCCAAAATTCGTGCGATTTTCGCCGCTAGCGGCCAAAAACATGCGATTTTCGGAGCTGGCGAGCAAAAATCGCGATTTTCGCCGGTACCGGCCAAAAATAGCGCGATTTTCGCCGCTACCGGCCAAAAATAGCGCGATTTTCGCCGCTAGCGGCCAAAAACTGTGCGATTTTCGCCGCTAGCGGCCAAAAATCGGGCGGTTTTTGCGGCTAACGGCCGAAAACCGCGCTATTTTCGACGCTAGCGGCCAAAAACATGCGATTTTCGCAGCTGGCGGGCAAAAATCGCGATTTTCGCCGCTACCGGCCAAAAATAGCGCGATTTTCGCCTCTAGCGGCCAAAAACCATGCGATTTTCGCAGGTGGCGTGCAAAAATCGCGATTTTCGCTGCTACCGGCCAAAAATAGCCCGATTTTCGCCGCTTGCGGCCAAAAACCATGCCGTTTTCGCCGCTAGCGGCCAAAAATCGGGCGATTTTTGCCGCTAACGGCCGAAAACTGCGCTATTTTCGACGCTAGCGGCCAGAAACCATGCGATTTTTGCAGCTGGCGGGCAAAAATCGCGCGAATTTCACCGCTACCTGCCAAAAATCGACCGATTTTCGCCGCTAGCGGCCAAAAAACGGGCTATTTTTGCCGCTAGCGGCCAAAAATGGGGCGATTTTGGCCGCTAGCGGCCAGAAATCTTGCAAATTTCGACGCTAGCGGCCAAAAATCGTGCGAATTTCGCCGCTAGCGCCAAAAAATCGCGCGATTTTCGGCGCTAGCGGCCAGAAACTATGCGATTTTTGCACCTGGCGGCCAAAAATAGCGCGATTTGCGCCACTACCGGCCAAAAACCGCGTGATTTTCGCCTCAAGCGGCCAAAAACCATGCGATTTTCGCAGCTGGCATGCAAAAATCGCGATTTTCGCCGCTACGGGCAAAAAAATATCGCGATTTTCGCCGCTTGCGGCCAAAAACCGTGCGATTTTCAAAGCTAGCGGCCAAAAATCGGGCGATTTTTACCGCTAATGGCCGAAAACCGCGCTATTTTCAAAGCTAGAGGCCAGAAACCATGCGATTTTTGCAGCTGGCGGGCAAAAATCGCGCGAATTTCGCCGCTACCTCTCAAAATCGACCGATTTTCGCCGCTAGCGGCCAAAAAAGGGGCTATTTTCGCCGCTAGAGGCCAAAAATGGGGCGATTTTCGCCGCTAGCGGCCAAAAATCATGCAAATTTCGCCGCTAGAGGCCAAAAATCGCGCGATTTTCGCCGCTAGCGGCCAGAAACTATGCAATTTTTGCAGCTAACGGGCAAAAATAGCGCGATTTTCGCCGCTACCGGCCAAATACCGCGCGATTTTCGCCGCTAGCGGCCAAAAACATGCGATTTTCGCAGCTGGCGGGCAAAAATCGCGATTTTCGCCGCTACCGGCCAAAAATACCGCGATTTTCGCCGCTAGCGGCCAAAAATCTTGCGATTTTCGCCGCTAGCGGCCAAAAATCGGGCGGTTTTTGCGGCTAACGGCCGAAAACCGCGCTATTTTCGACGCTAGCGGCCAGAAACTATGCGATTTTTGCAGCTGGCGGGCAAAAATCGCGCGAATTTCGCCGCTACCTGCCAAAAATCGACCGATTTTCGCCGCTAGCGGCCAAAAAAGGGGCTATTTTCGCCGCTAGCGGCCGAATACCGCGCTATTTTCGAAGCTAGCGGCCAGAAACCATGCGATTTTTGCAGCTGGCGGGCAAAAATCGCGCGAATTTCGCCGCTACCTGCCAAAAATCGACCGATTTTCGCCGCTACCGGCCAAAATAGAGGCTATTTTCGCCGCTAGCGGCCAAAAAAGGGGCTATTTTTGTCGCTAGCGGCCAAAAATGAGGCAATTTTCGCCGCTAGCGGCCAAAAACCGTGCGATTTTCGCCGCTAGCGGCCAAAAATCGGGCGGTTTTTGCGGCTAACGGCCGAAAATCGCGCTATTTTCGACGCTAGCGGCCAAAAACATGCAATTTTCGCAGCTGGCGGGCAAAAATCGCGATTTTCGCCGCTACCGGCCAAAAATAGCGCGATTTTCGCCTCTAGCGGCCAAAAACCATGCGATTTTCGCAGCTGGCGTGGAAAAATCACGATTTTCGCTGCTACCGGCCAAAAATAGCCCGATTTTCGCCGCTTGCGGCCAAAAACCGTGCCGTTTTCGCCGCTAGCGGCCAAAAATCGGGCGATTTTTGCCGCTAACGGCCGAAAACCGGGCTATTTTCAAAGTTAGCGGCCAGAAACCATGCGATTTTAGCGGCTGGCGGGCAAAAATCGCGCGAATTTCGCCGCTACCTGCCAAAAATCGACCGATTTTCGCCACTAGCGGCCAAAAAAGGGGCTATTTTCGCCGCTAGCGGCCAAAAATCGTGCAAATTTCGCCGCTAGCGGCCAAAAATCGTGCGAATTTTGCTGCTAGCGGCAAAAATTCGCGCGATTTTCGCCGCTAGCGGCCAGAAACTATGCAATTTTCGCAGCTGGCGGGCAAAAATCGCGATTTTCGCCGCTACCGGCCAAAAACTGCGCGATTTTCGCCGCTAGCGACCAAAAACATGCGATTTTTGCCTCTAGCGGCCAAAAACCATGCGATTTTCGCAGCTGGCGTGCAAAAATCGCGATTTTCATCGCTACCAGCCAAAAATAGCGCGATTTTCGCCGCTTGCGGCCAAAAACCGTGCGGTTTTCGCCGCTAGCGGCCAAAAATCGGGCGATTTTTTCCGCTAACGGCCGAAAATCGCGCTATTATCGACGCTAGCGGCCAGAAACCATGCCATTTTTGCAGCTGGCGGGCAAAAATCGCGCGAATTTTGCCGCTACCTGCCAAAAATCGACCGATTTTCGCCACTATCGGCCAAAAAACGGGCAATTTTCGCCGCTATCGGCCAAAAATGGGGCGATTTTCGCCGCTAGCGGCCAAAAATCGTGAAAATTTCGACGCTAACGGCCAAAAATCGTGCGAATTTCGCCGCTAGCTGCCAAAAATCGCGCGATTTTCGCCGCTAGCGGCCAGAAACTATGCGATTTTTGCAACTGGCGGGCAAAAATAGCGCGATTTTCGCCGCTACCGGCCAAAAACCGCGCGATTTTCGCCGCTAGCGGCCAAAAACATGCAATTTTCGCAGCTGGCGGGCAAAAATCGCGATATTCGCGGCTACCGGCCAAAAATAGCGCGATTTTCGCCGCTAGCGGCCAAAAACCGTGCGATTTTCGCCGCTAGCGGCCAAAAATCGGGCGGTTTTTTGCGGCTAACGGCCAAAAACCGCGCTATTTTCAAAGCTAGCGGCCAGAAACCATGCGATTTTTGCAGCTGTCGGGCAAAAATCACGCGAATTTCACCGCTACCTGCCAAAAATCGACCGATTTTCGCCGCTAGCGGCCAGAAACTATGCAATTTTTGCAACTGGCGGGCAAAAATAGCGCGATTTTCGCCGCTACCGGCCAAAAACCGCGCGATTTTCGCCGCTAGCGGCCAAAAACATGCAATTTTCGCAGCTGGCGGGCAAAAATCGCGATTTTCGCCGCTACCGGCCAAAAATACCGCGATTTTCGCCGCTAGCGGCCAAAAACCTTGCAATTTTCGCCGCTATCGGCCAAAAATCGGGCGGTTTTTGCAGCTAACGGCCGAAAACCGCGCTATTTTCGACGCTAGCGGCCAGAAACCATGCGATTTTTGCAGCTGGCGGGAAAAAATCGCCAAAATTTCGCCGCTACCTGCCAAAAATCGACCGATTTTCGCCGCGAGCGGCCAAAAAAGGGGCTATTTTCGTCGCTAGCGGGCAAAAATGGGGCGATTTTCGCCGCTAGCGGCCAAAATTCGTGCGATTTTCGCCGCTAGCGGCCAAAAACATGCGATTTTCGGAGCTGGCGAGCAAAAATCGCGATTTTCGCCGGTACCGGCCAAAAATAGCGCGATTTTCGCCGCTACCGGCCAAAAATAGCGCGATTTTCGCCGCTAGCGGCCAAAAACTGTGCGATTTTCGCCGCTAGCGGCCAAAAATCGGGCGGTTTTTGCGGCTAACGGCCGAAAACCGCGCTATTTTCGACGCTAGCGGCCAAAAACATGCGATTTTCGCAGCTGGCGGGCAAAAATCGCGATTTTCGCCGCTACCGGCCAAAAATAGCGCGATTTTCGCCTCTAGCGGCCAAAAACCATGCGATTTTCGCAGGTGGCGTGCAAAAATCGCGATTTTCGCTGCTACCGGCCAAAAATAGCCCGATTTTCGCCGCTTGCGGCCAAAAACCGTGCCGTTTTCGCCGCTAGCGGCCAAAAATCGGGCGATTTTTGCCGCTAACGGCCGAAAACCGGGCTATTTTCAAAGTTAGCGGCCAGAAACCATGCGATTTTAGCGGCTGGCGGGCAAAAATCGCGCGAATTTCGCCGCTACCTGCCAAAAATCGACCGATTTTCGCCACTAGCGGCCAAAAAAGGGGCTATTTTCGCCGCTAGCGGCCAAAAATCGTGCAAATTTCGCCGCTAGCGACCAAAAACATGCGATTTTTGCCTCTAGCGGCCAAAAACCATGCGATTTTCGCAGCTGGCGTGCAAAAATCGCGATTTTCATCGCTACCAGCCAAAAATAGCGCGATTTTCGCCGCTTGCGACCAAAAACCGTGCGGTTTTCGCCGCTAGCGGCCAAAAATCGGGCGATTTTTTCCGCTAACGGCCGAAAATCGCGCTATTATCGACGCTAGCGGCCAGAAACCATGCCATTTTTGCAGCTGGCGGGCAAAAATCGCGCGAATTTTGCCGCTACCTGCCAAAAATCGACCGATTTTCGCCACTATCGGCCAAAAAACGGGCAATTTTCGCCGCTATCGGCCAAAAATGGGGCGATTTTCGCCGCTAGCGGCCAAAAATCGTGAAAATTTCGACGCTAACGGCCAAAAATCGTGCGAATTTCGCCGCTAGCAGCCAAAATCGCGCGATTTTCGCCGCTAGCGGCCAGAAACTATGCGATTTTTGCAACTGGCGGGCAAAAATAGCGCGATTTTCGCCGCTACCGGCCAAAAACCGCGCGATTTTCGCCGCTAGCGGCCAAAAACATGCAATTTTCGCAGCTGGCGGGCAAAAATCGCGATATTCGCGGCTACCGGCCAAAAATAGCGCGATTTTCGCCGCTAGCGGCCAAAAACCGTGCGATTTTCGCCGCTAGCGGCCAAAAATCGGGCGGTTTTTGCGGCTAACGGCCAAAAACCGCGCTATTTTCAAAGCTAGCGGCCAGAAACCATGCGATTTTTGCAGCTGTCGGGCAAAAATCGCGCGAATTTCACCGCTACCTGCCAAAAATCGACCGATTTTCGCCGCTAGCGGCCAGAAACTATGCGATTTTTGCAACTGGCGGGCAAAAATAGCGCGATTTTCGCCGCTACCGGCCAAAAACCGCGCGATTTTCGCCGCTAGCGGCCAAAAACATGCAATTTTCGCAGCTGGCGGGCAAAAATCGCGATTTTCGCCGCTACCGGCCAAAAATACCGCGATTTTCGCCGCTAGCGGCCAAAAACCTTGCAATTTTCGCCGCTATCGGCCAAAAATCGGGCGGTTTTTGCGGCTAACGGCCGAAAACCGCGCTATTTTCGACGCTAGCGGCCAGAAACCATGCGATTTTTGCAGCTGGCGGGAAAAAATCGCCAAAATTTCGCCGCTACCTGCCAAAAATCGACCGATTTTCGCCGCGAGCGGCCAAAAAAGGGGCTATTTTCGTCGCTAGCGGGCAAAAATGGGGCGATTTTCGCCGCTAGCGGCCAAAATTCGTGCGATTTTCGCCGCTAGCGGCCAAAAACATGCGATTTTCGGAGCTGGCGAGCAAAAATCGCGATTTTCGCCGGTACCGGCCAAAAATAGCGCGATTTTCGCCGCTACCGGCCAAAAATAGCGCGATTTTCGCCGCTAGCGGCCAAAAACTGTGCGATTTTCGCCGCTAGCGGCCAAAAATCGGGCGGTTTTTGCGGCTAACGGCCGAAAACCGCGCTATTTTCGACGCTAGCGGCCAAAAACATGCAATTTTCGCAGCTGGCGGGCAAAAATCGCGATTTTCGCCGCTACCGGCCAAAAATAGCGCGATTTTCGCCTCTAGCGGCCAAAAACCATGCGATTTTCGCAGCTGGCGTGGAAAAATCACGATTTTCGCTGCTACCGGCCAAAAATAGCCCGATTTTCGCCGCTTGCGGCCAAAAACCGTGCCGTTTTCGCCGCTAGCGGCCAAAAATCGGGCGATTTTTGCCGCTAACGGCCGAAAACTGCGCTATTTTCGACGCTAGCGGCCAGAAACCATGCGATTTTTGCAGCTGGCGGGCAAAAATCGCGCGAATTTCACCGCTACCTGCCAAAAATCGACCGATTTTCGCCGCTAGCGGCCAAAAAACGGGCTATTTTTGCCGCTAGCGGCCAAAAATGGGGCGATTTTGGCCGCTAGCGGCCAGAAATCTTGCAAATTTCGACGCTAGCGGCCAAAAATCGTGCGAATTTCGCCGCTAGCGCCAAAAAATCGCGCGATTTTCGCCGCTAGCGGCCAGAAACTATGCGATTTTTGCACCTGGCGGCCAAAAATAGCGCGATTTGCGCCACTACCGGCCAAAAACCGCGTGATTTTCGCCTCAAGCGGCCAAAAACCATGCGATTTTCGCAGCTGGCATGCAAAAATCGCGATTTTCGCCGCTACGGGCAAAAAAATATCGCGATTTTCGCCGCTTGCGGCCAAAAACCGTGCGATTTTCAAAGCTAGCGGCCAAAAATCGGGCGATTTTTACCGCTAATGGCCGAAAACCGCGCTATTTTCAAAGCTAGAGGCCAGAAACCATGCGATTTTTGCAGCTGGCGGGCAAAAATCGCGCGAATTTCGCCGCTACCTCTCAAAATCGACCGATTTTCGCCGCTAACGGCCAAAACAGGGGCTATTTTCGCCGCTAGAGGCCAAAAATGGGGCGATTTTCGCCGCTAGCGGCCAAAAATCATGCAAATTTCGCCGCTAGAGGCCAAAAATCGCGCGATTTTCGCCGCTAGCGGCCAGAAACTATGCAATTTTTGCAGCTAACGGGCAAAAATAGCGCGATTTTCGCCGCTACCGGCCAAATACCGCGCGATTTTCGCCGCTAGCGGCCAAAAACATGCGATTTTCGCAGCTGGCGGGCAAAAATCGCGATTTTCGCCGCTACCGGCCAAAAATACCGCGATTTTCGCCGCTAGCGGCCAAAAATCTTGCGATTTTCGCCGCTAGCGGCCAAAAATCGGGCGGTTTTTGCGGCTAACGGCCGAAAACCGCGCTATTTTCGACGCTAGCGGCCAGAAACTATGCGATTTTTGCAGCTGGCGGGCAAAAATCGCGCGAATTTCGCCGCTACCTGCCAAAAATCGACCGATTTTCGCCGCTAGCGGCCAAAAAAGGGGCTATTTTCGCCGCTAGCGGCCGAATACCGCGCTATTTTCGAAGCTAGCGGCCAGAAACCATGCGATTTTTGCAGCTGGCGGGCAAAAATCGCGCGAATTTCGCCGCTACCTGCCAAAAATCGACCGATTTTCGCCGCTACCGGCCAAAATAGAGGCTATTTTCGCCGCTAGCGGCCAAAAAAGGGGCTATTTTTGTCGCTAGCGGCCAAAAATGAGGCAATTTTCGCCGCTAGCGGCCAAAAACCGTGCGATTTTCGCCGCTAGCGGCCAAAAATCGGGCGGTTTTTGCGGCTAACGGCCGAAAATCGCGCTATTTTCGACGCTAGCGGCCAAAAACATGCAATTTTCGCAGCTGGCGGGCAAAAATCGCGATTTTCGCCGCTACCGGCCAAAAATAGCGCGATTTTCGCCTCTAGCGGCCAAAAACCATGCGATTTTCGCAGCTGGCGTGGAAAAATCACGATTTTCGCTGCTACCGGCCAAAAATAGCCCGATTTTCGCCGCTTGCGGCCAAAAACCGTGCCGTTTTCGCCGCTAGCGGCCAAAAATCGGGCGATTTTTGCCGCTAACGGCCGAAAACCGGGCTATTTTCAAAGTTAGCGGCCAGAAACCATGCGATTTTAGCGGCTGGCGGGCAAAAATCGCGCGAATTTCGCCGCTACCTGCCAAAAATCGACCGATTTTCGCCACTAGCGGCCAAAAAAGGGGCTATTTTCGCCGCTAGCGGCCAAAAATCGTGCAAATTTCGCCGCTAGCGGCCAAAAATCGCGCGAATTTTTGCCGCTAGCGGCCAGAAACTATGCAATTTTCGCAGCTGGCGGGCAAAAATCGCGATTTTCGCCGCTACCGGCCAAAAACTGCGCGATTTTCGCCGCTAGCGACCAAAAACATGCGATTTTTGCCTCTAGCGGCCAAAAACCATGCGATTTTCGCAGCTGGCGTGCAAAAATCGCGATTTTCATCGCTACCAGCCAAAAATAGCGCGATTTTCGCCGCTTGCGGCCAAAAACCGTGCGGTTTTCGCCGCTAGCGGCCAAAAATCGGGCGATTTTTTTCCGCTAACGGCCGAAAATCGCGCTATTATCGACGCTAGCGGCCAGAAACCATGCGATTTTTGCAGCTGGCGGGCAAAAATCGCGCGAATTTTGCCGCTACCTGCCAAAAATCGACCGATTTTCGCCGCTATCGGCCAAAAACGGGCAATTTTCGCCGCTATCGGCCAAAAATGGGGCGATTTTCGCCGCTAGCGGCCAAAAATCGTGAAAATTTCGACGCTAACGGCCAAAAATCGTGCGAATTTCGCCGCTAGCTGCCAAAAATCGCGCGATTTTCGCCGCTAGCGGCCAGAAACTATGCGATTTTTGCAACTGGCGGGCAAAAATAGCGCGATTTTCGCCGCTACCGGCCAAAAACCGCGCGATTTTCGCCGCTAGCGGCCAAAAACATGCAATTTTCGCAGCTGGCGGGCAAAAATCGCGATATTCGCGGCTACCGGCCAAAAATAGCGCGATTTTCGCCGCTAGCGGCCAAAAACCGTGCGATTTTCGCCGCTAGCGGCCAAAAATCGAGCGGTTTTTGCGGCTAACGGCCAAAAACCGCGCTATTTTCAAAGCTAGCGGCCAGAAACCATGCGATTTTTGCAGCTGTCGGGCAAAAATCGCGCGAATTTCACCGCTACCTGCCAAAAATCGACCGATTTTCGCCGCTAGCGGCCAGAAACTATGCGATTTTTGCAACTGGCGGGCAAAAATAGCGCGATTTTCGCCGCTACCGGCCAAAAACCGCGCGATTTTCGCCGCTAGCGGCCAAAAACATGCAATTTTCGCAGCTGGCGGGCAAAAATCGCGATTTTCGCCGCTACCGGCCAAAAATACCGCGATTTTCGCCGCTAGCGGCCAAAAACCTTGCGATTTTCGCCGCTATCGGCCAAAAATCGGGCGGTTTTTGCGGCTAACGGCCGAAAACCGCGCTATTTTCGACGCTAGCGGCCAGAAACCATGCAATTTTTGCAGCTGGCGGGCAAAAATCGCGCGAATTTCGCCGCTAGCGGCCAAAAACATGCAATTTTCGCAGCTGGCGGGCAAAAATCGCGATTTTCGCCGCTACCGGCCAAAAATACCGCGATTTTCGCCGCTAGCGGCCAAAAACCTTGCAATTTTCGCCGCTATCGGCCAAAAATCGGGCGGTTTTTGCAGCTAACGGCCGAAAACCGCGCTATTTTCGACGCTAGCGGCCAGAAACCATGCGATTTTTGCAGCTGGCGGGAAAAAATCGCCAAAATTTCGCCGCTACCTGCCAAAAATCGACCGATTTTCGCCGCGAGCGGCCAAAAAAGGGGCTATTTTCGTCGCTAGCGGGCAAAAATGGGGCGATTTTCGCCGCTAGCGGCCAAAATTCGTGCGATTTTCGCCGCTAGCGGCCAAAAACATGCGATTTTCGGAGCTGGCGAGCAAAAATCGCGATTTTTCGCCGGTACCGGCCAAAAATAGCGCGATTTTCGCCGCTACCGGCCAAAAATAGCGCGATTTTCGCCGCTAGCGGCCAAAAACTGTGCGATTTTCGCCGCTAGCGGCCAAAAATCGGGCGGTTTTTGCGGCTAACGGCCGAAAACCGCGCTATTTTCGACGCTAGCGGCCAAAAACATGCGATTTTCGCAGCTGGCGGGCAAAAATCGCGATTTTCGCCGCTACCGGCCAAAAATAGCGCGATTTTCGCCTCTAGCGGCCAAAAACCATGCGATTTTCGCAGGTGGCGTGCAAAAATCGCGATTTTCGCTGCTACCGGCCAAAAATAGCCCGATTTTCGCCGCTTGCGGCCAAAAACCGTGCCGTTTTCGCCGCTAGCGGCCAAAAATCGGGCGATTTT
This sequence comes from Procambarus clarkii, assembly GCF_040958095.1. Classification (NCBI taxonomy): domain Eukaryota; kingdom Metazoa; phylum Arthropoda; class Malacostraca; order Decapoda; family Cambaridae; genus Procambarus; species Procambarus clarkii. Next base: position 14,064,637 of record NC_091214.1, read on the forward strand.
TGCCGCTAACGGCCGAAAACCGGGCTATTTTCAAAGTTAGCGGCCAGAAACCATGCGATTTTAGCGGCTGGCGGGCAAAAATCGCGCGAATTTCGCCGCTACCTGCCAAAAATCGACCGATTTTCGCCACTAGCGGCCAAAAAAGGGGCTATTTTCGCCGCTAGCGGCCAAAAATCGTGCAAATTTCGCCGCTAGCGACCAAAAACATGCGATTTTTGCCTCTAGCGGCCAAAAACCATGCGATTTTCGCAGCTGGCGTGCAAAAATCGCGATTTTCATCGCTACCAGCCAAAAATAGCGCGATTTTCGCCGCTTGCGACCAAAAACCGTGCGGTTTTCGCCGCTAGCGGCCAAAAATCGGGCGATTTTTTCCGCTAACGGCCGAAAATCGCGCTATTATCGACGCTAGCGGCCAGAAACCATGCCATTTTTGCAGCTGGCGGGCAAAAATCGCGCGAATTTTGCCGCTACCTGCCAAAAATCGACCGATTTTCGCCACTATCGGCCAAAAAACGGGCAATTTTCGCCGCTATCGGCCAAAAATGGGGCGATTTTCGCCGCTAGCGGCCAAAAATCGTGAAAATTTCGACGCTAACGGCCAAAAATCGTGCGAATTTCGCCGCTAGCAGCCAAAAATCGCGCGATTTTCGCCGCTAGCGGCCAGAAACTATGCGATTTTTGCAACTGGCGGGCAAAAATAGCGCGATTTTCGCCGCTACCGGCCAAAAACCGCGCGATTTTCGCCGCTAGCGGCCAAAAACATGCAATTTTCGCAGCTGGCGGGCAAAAATCGCGATATTCGCGGCTACCGGCCAAAAATAGCGCGATTTTCGCCGCTAGCGGCCAAAAACCGTGCGATTTTCGCCGCTAGCGGCCAAAAATCGGGCGGTTTTTGCGGCTAACGGCCAAAAACCGCGCTATTTTCAAAGCTAGCGGCCAGAAACCATGCGATTTTTGCAGCTGTCGGGCAAAAATCGCGCGAATTTCACCGCTACCTGCCAAAAATCGACCGATTTTCGCCGCTAGCGGCCAGAAACTATGCGATTTTTGCAACTGGCGGGCAAAAATAGCGCGATTTTCGCCGCTACCGGCCAAAAACCGCGCGATTTTCGCCGCTAGCGGCCAAAAACATGCAATTTTCGCAGCTGGCGGGCAAAAATCGCGATTTTCGCCGCTACCGGCCAAAAATACCGCGATTTTCGCCGCTAGCGGCCAAAAACCTTGCAATTTTCGCCGCTATCGGCCAAAAATCGGGCGGTTTTTGCGGCTAACGGCCGAAAACCGCGCTATTTTCGACGCTAGCGGCCAGAAACCATGCGATTTTTGCAGCTGGCGGGAAAAAATCGCCAAAATTTCGCCGCTACCTGCCAAAAATCGACCGATTTTCGCCGCGAGCGGCCAAAAAAGGGGCTATTTTCGTCGCTAGCGGGCAAAAATGGGGCGATTTTCGCCGCTAGCGGCCAAAATTCGTGCGATTTTCGCCGCTAGCGGCCAAAAACATGCGATTTTCGGAGCTGGCGAGCAAAAATCGCGATTTTCGCCGGTACCGGCCAAAAATAGCGCGATTTTCGCCGCTACCGGCCAAAAATAGCGCGATTTTCGCCGCTAGCGGCCAAAAACTGTGCGATTTTCGCCGCTAGCGGCCAAAAATCGGGCGGTTTTTGCGGCTAACGGCCGAAAACCGCGCTATTTTCGACGCTAGCGGCCAAAAAACATGCAATTTTCGCAGCTGGCGGGCAAAAATCGCGATTTTCGCCGCTACCGGCCAAAAATAGCGCGATTTTCGCCTCTAGCGGCCAAAAACCATGCGATTTTCGCAGCTGGCGTGGAAAAAATCACGATTTTCGCTGCTACCGGCCAAAAATAGCCCGATTTTCGCCGCTTGCGGCCAAAAACCGTGCCGTTTTCGCCGCTAGCGGCCAAAAATCGGGCGATTTTTGCCGCTAACGGCCGAAAACTGCGCTATTTTCGACGCTAGCGGCCAGAAACCATGCGATTTTTGCAGCTGGCGGGCAAAAATCGCGCGAATTTCACCGCTACCTGCCAAAAATCGACCGATTTTCGCCGCTAGCGGCCAAAAAAACGGGCTATTTTTGCCGCTAGCGGCCAAAAATGGGGCGATTTTGGCCGCTAGCGGCCAGAAATCTTGCAAATTTCGACGCTAGCGGCCAAAAATCGTGCGAATTTCGCCGCTAGCGCCAAAAAATCGCGCGATTTTCGCCGCTAGCGGCCAGAAACTATGCGATTTTTGCACCTGGCGGCCAAAAATAGCGCGATTTGCGCCACTACCGGCCAAAAACCGCGTGATTTTCGCCTCAAGCGGCCAAAAACCATGCGATTTTCGCAGCTGGCATGCAAAAATCGCGATTTTCGCCGCTACGGGCAAAAAAATATCGCGATTTTCGCCGCTTGCGGCCAAAAACCGTGCGATTTTCAAAGCTAGCGGCCAAAAATCGGGCGATTTTTACCGCTAATGGCCGAAAACCGCGCTATTTTCAAAGCTAGAGGCCAGAAACCATGCGATTTTTGCAGCTGGCGGGCAAAAATCGCGCGAATTTCGCCGCTACCTCTCAAAATCGACCGATTTTCGCCGCTAACGGCCAAAACAGGGGCTATTTTCGCCGCTAGAGGCCAAAAATGGGGCGATTTTCGCCGCTAGCGGCCAAAAATCATGCAAATTTCGCCGCTAGAGGCCAAAAATCGCGCGATTTTCGCCGCTAGCGGCCAGAAACTATGCAATTTTTGCAGCTAACGGGCAAAAATAGCGCGATTTTCGCCGCTACCGGCCAAATACCGCGCGATTTTCGCCGCTAGCGGCCAAAAACATGCGATTTTCGCAGCTGGCGGGCAAAAATCGCGATTTTCGCCGCTACCGGCCAAAAATACCGCGATTTTCGCCGCTAGCGGCCAAAAATCTTGCGATTTTCGCCGCTAGCGGCCAAAAATCGGGCGGTTTTTGCGGCTAACGGCCGAAAACCGCGCTATTTTCGACGCTAGCGGCCAGAAACTATGCGATTTTTGCAGCTGGCGGGCAAAAATCGCGCGAATTTCGCCGCTACCTGCCAAAAATCGACCGATTTTCGCCGCTAGCGGCCAAAAAAGGGGCTATTTTCGCCGCTAGCGGCCGAATACCGCGCTATTTTCGAAGCTAGCGGCCAGAAACCATGCGATTTTTGCAGCTGGCGGGCAAAAATCGCGCGAATTTCGCCGCTACCTGCCAAAAATCGACCGATTTTCGCCGCTACCGGCCAAAATAGAGGCTATTTTCGCCGCTAGCGGCCAAAAAAGGGGCTATTTTTGTCGCTAGCGGCCAAAAATGAGGCAATTTTCGCCGCTAGCGGCCAAAAACCGTGCGATTTTCGCCGCTAGCGGCCAAAAATCGGGCGGTTTTTGCGGCTAACGGCCGAAAATCGCGCTATTTTCGACGCTAGCGGCCAAAAACATGCAATTTTCGCAGCTGGCGGGCAAAAATCGCGATTTTCGCCGCTACCGGCCAAAAATAGCGCGATTTTCGCCTCTAGCGGCCAAAAACCATGCGATTTTCGCAGCTGGCGTGGAAAAAATCACGATTTTCGCTGCTACCGGCCAAAAATAGCCCGATTTTCGCCGCTTGCGGCCAAAAACCGTGCCGTTTTCGCCGCTAGCGGCCGAAAACCGGGCTATTTTCAAAGTTAGCGGCCAGAAACCATGCGATTTTAGCGGCTGGCGGGCAAAAATCGCGCGAATTTCGCCGCTACCTGCCAAAAATCGACCGATTTTCGCCACTAGCGGCCAAAAAAGGGGCTATTTTCGCCGCTAGCGGCCAAAAATCGTGCAAATTTCGCCGCTAGCGGCCAAAAATCGCGCGAATTTTTGCCGCTAGCGGCCAGAAACTATGCAATTTTCGCAGCTGGCGGGCAAAAATCGCGATTTTCGCCGCTACCGGCCAAAAACTGCGCGATTTTCGCCGCTAGCGACCAAAAACATGCGATTTTTGCCTCTAGCGGCCAAAAACCATGCGATTTTCGCAGCTGGCGTGCAAAAATCGCGATTTTCATCGCTACCAGCCAAAAATAGCGCGATTTTCGCCGCTTGCGGCCAAAAACCGTGCGGTTTTCGCCGCTAGCGGCCAAAAATCGGGCGATTTTTTCCGCTAACGGCCGAAAATCGCGCTATTATCGACGCTAGCGGCCAGAAACCATGCCATTTTTGCAGCTGGCGGGCAAAAATCGCGCGAATTTTGCCGCTACCTGCCAAAAATCGACCGATTTTCGCCACTATCGGCCAAAAAACGGGCAATTTTCGCCGCTATCGGCCAAAAATGGGGCGATTTTCGCCGCTAGCGGCCAAAAATCGTGAAAATTTCGACGCTAACGGCCAAAAATCGTGCGAATTTCGCCGCTAGCTGCCAAAAATC